>NC_060112.1:23422500-23722500 GCF_021155765.1 Diprion similis | reverse complement strand
TCGCTTAAACCATCCAATTCCGAAAGCCGATAGCCGCAGTCGCCTCCATGGTCGGAAATGAATATTGACTCCGCCATTTTACTAGTCACCGGATGCAAACTCGATCGGCCGCATCCCTTTTGCCCTCATTTAATATTGGTTTCACTCGACCTTAAGTTCGCAGGGCCTGTAAAACCCTATATCGAGGTTTTGAAAATATCTTGGCGAACTATTGATACACAAGCTTTGAAATTTTCACAATTTTTATGGAATTTGGAACTTAGCGATGGACGAACAATTCCAGAATGTCTCCAGCAAAAATTCATTTATTATTCTTTTCCCAGTATAAGAGTATATATAATTGAAGATGCAGATTGCGAGGGGTTTTGTCCTTAATGTTATTTTTATCTGATATCTTACTGCACGGTTATCGTTGTCATCACATTATACCAGCTCCGCTATAATGCGGTAGAAATTTTCGTGGAAAAGTTACCAGAACGTGTTGCCGGTTTCCGTTCCTGAAACGCATTAAGGAAATTACACTTCTTGGGAATAAGGTTGACGGTCTCCTTAAAAATGAATAGAAAATAGGGAGGGAAGGGGGGGGGGGATTGAAAAACTAACTTCATTTTTCGATGTTACTTGCTGGCACGTTCACAATTTAATTTCAGCTGGAATATGCGAATATTGAATATCTAATATTGAGGGAGCTTAAAGCACTTTGCAGAAGTCTCATTGCCGTTTGGTGAAAGAAGAGTTTCTATTCAATACGAATAGGATTTGGAGGGATTTGCGAATTGAAAAAACTGGAGAACCTTATAAGTAACTCTTCGTAGCTCTGGGAATATAAAATTGGGGCGAAAATAAGGACTGATGCTCGATTCACCGTCTAGTCGCAGTTATATGATTCCCCTTTGCTGTTCTAATAATCAAGTGTTTTCTTAGGCGCTAAGGTACTGCTTCGGTTAGTAGAGAGACTAACCATTTGCGGTCTACTTATGGTGGTTCTTTAGTGACTCTGGAGTCAATAGAACATCATTTTAGAGAATTGTTTAATATACATTGAAGTTGTTGGAATAATACATGATGGTAAATTTGATGAATTCTGACAATATTTTGGATGATAGTTTATTATAATTTTTTCAAGTTTTGTCCATACGTTTTCATTTGGCTATCGTTGTCATCAGATAGAATTAATAGCGAGTGTATAGTTCCATTATTTTTATACATCTCGATGTACAATAGATTTTATTCGATCAAAGATGAAAGTCTAATTATCGTTTTATTATTATTAGTAATAAATCAATCCAGGTCGTGTGAAAATAAGATTCTTAATATTCAAATTCCGCGGCATATCGTCGCATTCTGGAAGCGACATTTTCAACCTATACACCGCCGTGTTTATCACTAAAAATCTTTTCGAAACGGTCGGCAACTTTTTCTTTTCAACATGTCGTTGGAAAGATCTATATTCCATCAACCGTTCTCTCGTTTTTCATCAAGGTCTATGGATTTTATGAAATAGTTGCGATAGCATTTCCGTTGAAAAAACTTGAAACCGCCATAATAGCTATGTCACAAATTCAATTTTCAAAAAGTTTGTTTCCCTGCTTTTAGCCACAAGTCTTAAACACAGCTAAGGACTTTGGATCGACTAAAGAACCACATTAAGTTCACTTAACGCAGTCACAGCGTTGTCAGTGGAAGTGTGTCTTGGACACACAAAGGCTTTTTGAGAACTGAAAACGGCCTTATTGTCTGGACGCACGGCATCGAACCGAATTTCGTTTGCAGCAGGTAGAACATTTCCAGAGCTTTCATTAAAGCTTCAATAATTAAATTGTCCGGCGATTAATTAGCCTGGAAGACGAGGCGAGGGTTTGATTTTCGTTCAAGTATTCACGCGGGGAACAAGTTTTCGATAAATAAGCGCGAAATTGTAGCAGATCTATACAAGCTGCATGCTTGAATAACTTTCAAGACGAATTTCCAAATTCTCCAGTTATGTAAGTTATACACGTTATACTCCGATTGTGGATGTAAATTTCTCGTTGAGCGAGCTGTTACGTCTCATTAATTGGCCAGAGATTCGTTACAATATATCAAATCATTACACAATTTCAGTCTTTAATAAGGTAATTCATCATGTCTCATGTGTATTCGGTTCAGAGGTTTTTCGAGCTTGCTTGCTTGATTAAAATTTTTCTTTCTCCGTTTGTTATAAATACGGATATAATATGAACGAATGTATATCCTACAAAATAGAACGCGCAGTCTATCGTCTACTGGATTACTAGGCCACCAAGGGTTTACATGAACCTAAATTTACATTTGCCCAACTAATTGTCAAACTACTATTATTCCGCTCTCTTCTCGCACTCGGAATGTGGAAATGGAAATTAAATGTCTCCGAGTCTAGTTTTAGCCTTTACACTCGGGGATAATTGGGTCGGTACCCAGATCGTTTAATTATGAGTATTCGCAAGTTTTAACGCTGATTTGTTGTTAATTGGAGTTTTCCTCGGCGCTTCTCAAGGGCTGAAATTGATTGGTATTGCGTAATTTGAAGGGCGCGTTAAAAACCTCCGACTTGTC
The DNA here is from genome assembly GCF_021155765.1 of Diprion similis. Classification (NCBI taxonomy): domain Eukaryota; kingdom Metazoa; phylum Arthropoda; class Insecta; order Hymenoptera; family Diprionidae; genus Diprion; species Diprion similis. Next base: position 23,719,926 of record NC_060112.1, on the reverse strand, counting down.
TTGTGCAAGGGAAAGTATCCGAGTTGTACCTCGTAGATATGCGTTTATTCTTGAAATTATTATACCACGTCAAGAATCGCGTTCAATCTTTAGAGGGCGGATATTTTCCCCTTAAAATTCGATATTTTTTAGAGGTAACTAGGTATGATTGACGTATACTGTACATAGTCAACACGCCCGGTGGAGTTTCCGAGCTGCCTGCTGGCTTCTCTTGGGGAAACTCTGGCCCTTTAAAGGTCAAAGGGTGAATACTGCGGCTAAAGTTGATCCCCACAAACAGAGCATGCAACCACTGAGAGTAAAAATACTGGGCAAGTGCTTTGTCAATTCCTAGCTAAGAACGTTCAATTGGTTTGAATGAGAAATTTTACGTAATCTTCGAGAGATCCGAAAAAATCGATTTTTTGCTGTAAGCTTTAAGAGTCGTTTTAATAATACAAGCTTGACGTTCTTCTTAAGTACTAAAAGATAGTACCAGAGAATGAGGAAAACAATTCAAGTGTATTTTCACTTTTTTTAGTCAATGCAATTAGATACTTCGAGTGTTTTCCCCTCAAATGTTACAGAGTAAAAAGTTCCCCAAAAAATGTAAAAAATTATGTACAATACAATGAGTAGAAAGTCTCACCACAAGCGAAGCGTTCTGGGTTTCCAGCTCCATGACGACCTTGACGAATGGTGCCTTAAAGCACTGCGAGTAGTTGCTCCATGTGCTGTTGGTTGTGACGTTCCAATACCAACTGCCGTTGGTCATGCAGGACCGCGTGGCGTTCTCCTGTAAAGTGAAATAAAAAAATAAGAAAACAAAATGCGACTGAGTCAAAAATAAGTGAACAAACGGACGAACAACGTAAATCCCTTACGCTGCACACCGGGGTCAAAATGACCCCACGGCACGTTCACCATAAATTGCATATAAAAAACGTCCAAAGTAGTATGATTTGATCCATGAATAAATAATGAAACATCGTAAATATCGTTAATTTATTAATTTTCCAAAAATTTCATTTCTTCAAGTTATTTGAATCGATACTTCCCTTTCTACGCAATGATTTGGACCCGGGTTGCGACAGGTGCTTATAAAGACGCGTTGTGCACCTCGAAAACGAATACATTACCGGCATGCGCGTAATGTCGGTAACAAATGTCGCCAAAATGAGATTTCGGTGTACTTCGTAATCGAAAATCAGATCAGCTGCCATTTCGTCATTTCACCATCAAATCTCATGAGACTGAGCTCAAAATGTATGTTTCAACACCGCCGAGTGGCATCATACCGGATAGTTCGATCCATTCCGTGCAACTATGAAAATTTGGTCAATTTCTGTGGGTGGTAACCAATCTGTAAAATTTTTTCCAAATTTTGAAAAACTAAAAAGACGCTCCACTTCTTGCCAAAATAAGGCATCAACTGCCCAAGTTTCACTCTTATCGCTTGAGCGGTATAGGAGTTTTGCTTCCCCGCGTTTTCGAGGTGTACAACGTTAAGGGACATTAAGCATCACAATGACGACAACAACCCTGCGCGTTAACTCGGCGCTTATCCCTAAAATAAATGAAGGACAAACAACCCGCGGTAATAGGTGTTACGTGACAGTGTAATATAGCGAAATGCGAGGTGCGATTTGACGGTGGTCAGTAATCGAATGTTCAACTCGACTTTGGGTGATCTAGTTTTCTCGTAAAGGGTTGCGCACTGCTCCCGAAAGCAGATCATGTCCGATTAGCACGCAGCGCCCTCGCCTTTGCCCTCCTCCTACCTTTTTCTCCCCGCTTACCAACCCCAGCCCTGCACGATGACCTCGTCTACTGTTTATAACCACGTACCTAACTGGGCGCAGTCCGCCATCTGTTTAATTAGTATTCAGCTTCGATCAGGTTAACGAGAACGATTTCCCGCTATGAGTTCTCAGGCAGTCTAGACGCTGGACACTTTGTGAACTTCTGCGATCCTCTTGGGGGGCGGAGGGTTGTTTCTCAGGCGTGAAAGTTTTAACGAGAACGGATTGCTACTTAATTTTTATCCGAAGATCTTAATTGACAATCGCATTATTAGGTCTCCTTGTAGATAAGTTATATTATTTAGTTCAAACCAATTGGTATGTACCTACTCGCGTGCCACTTCAGGTTCCCAATTCATGATTAGACTGATATACACACGTAAAACGGCGATGCCTGAACACCGATTATATTGTAGTGCAGACGGCTAAACGTCACGCGATTCATCCCCCAAGGAAGACCCTTAATGGAATCTTAAAGTCAAGCGGCGAGGGTTTCTGTTCACTCATTTCCCGCTGCTGCTTCATGACTTTGGAGTTTTTTAAGCAGTTAACAAAGCCTTTCGTCGATTGTAGTTGACCAAGTGTACTTGGTACGTAGAAAACGAACAAATTTTTTTTTGTCTTTTTAAACAAGTATCTCTCCGAGTTCACTTCATATTTTGTCGATCGACTGGATGAGGAATAAACCTCGCAATGAATTTATACCGACGTTACTCGGGCACGGTTCAGTTGAAAGGAAACTGGAACGAAGCAGCTTGATGAAACCGCTTTTCATGCGTGGTAGATAATAATTGACGTTTTAGAGATACTTAATTTATGTAATGATTCACTTATAAAAATTCACCGCGAGGTTCCTTCTCTCCTTCGCCCTTCATGCCTGAGCTCATTAACTCGCAGTATATGTATTACTTATTTCACTCAGTACGCGTGAAGTATGAAGTAAGCTGATTTGTGTGAAAGGACGTAAGAAAAAAATACGAAAACCCTCGAGGCGCAGGAAGAGGAGAAATGAGAAGCTCCCGTGGCTTATGGTTCAAAGCAAATTAGTTGTCTTTAGGAAAATGAAATTTTTAATGTTGAAAAGACTGTTTAAATAAAACCACAAAATACTCGAAAATGAATCAGTCTACTCAAAAAATCACGATTCACTGAATTTTTAATATTTTGAACTGAAAATTGATTGCGTAACTCTCAAGACACAGATATTTGAGAAAAAAATCTAGATGGAAAAAGTGGATTTATTTGAATGAGCGAGGTTGAATTTTTGGAAAATCAATGAATTGACGATTTTCATGATATTTGATTATTTATCATTGATCAAATCCGACTAGTTTAGATGTCTGGGGTCATTTTGACCCGTAAGGGTTGGAAAGTTGAATTGAAACGATCGTTTATAGTTTACATTATACTCGTTCGAGATAAATCGAACTTCGATTCTATGACGAGCGACTTCGCGCGATGATTTTATCAGATCTCACTAAGAGAACTCACCTTGTCGTTGAAACCAGCGATGTAATCCGGACAGGCGAGAGTTGCCACAGCGCCGGGGGCTGTGGACGGCCAACAGAGGATGCCGTCCCAAAGCTTGGGACAGAAGCCTGCGGAATTGAAAACAAAATTTTTATTCCCTTTTGTAAACCGAAGCGAAAAAGCTTCGCGTTACTTAATTCGCACGAGAATTTGGACTCAGCTTCAGGTTTAGTATTCGGTCACCGTACCATGCGAAAATGCTTTTGGTGGATACTAGAGTCCTCGACATTTGGGACATGGTGGTTGACAAGTACCAAGTGGTGAAATAATAAAATAAAAAAAAATAAACGAATAGAGTCCTCGATCGTATCCTCATCCTGGATACAAAGTTTTATTTCATCACTCTATGAGATAAAGATTGAACCGTACGTCCTAGGATCAGAGTTATGAGTCGACTCGGTGCACAGATAAAGAGGGAGAGAGAGAGAGAGAGCAACCCAATGGAATAATGAGAAAACGTGGGTAATATTACTGTACGAAGCGATGAAGGAAGGACTGATTCAAAGGAAAAAGAAGATTACCTATACGGTTGAGGGTATTAATAATGCTCTTTCATTGAGTATTGAACCCGGTTGTGCGTGTGTTGGACTTGTTCGGAAAGTGGAATTACAGGTACTCTAAGAAAATTGGGAATAGAAGTTTTGAACCGAATGAAATAGTGTCACAACTAACGACCATGGAAGAAATTTTATCCCGTGTAGTGGAGGAAAGAGTGTACAAGGAATGTACGTTACATAGGTAATGTATAGTTGACGAAAAAGCACTTCCAGAGCGTCGTAAACTGTCCGAAGGGAGATACGAGCCACTTTCTGCTTCCTGAACGCCTCTGAAAGTCTGAAAAATTCTCTCATGACGTATGTTCTCATTGATTTTTTTCAATATACTACGACATCTACATCACACTTAATGGCGCATGACAAAATACGCGTATCATAAGCGTTTGGAAATTGTAAAATGAAAACGCGGGACCCGCTTATTTGTAAACACCATAAACTTATGTAATAATGCGAATCGAAAAAGTAACGAGGAGTTGGCGGTGTTTTGAGGAAGATTTTTACCGGTTCTTTAGTGACTCCGGAGTCATTTTAACATCCTTTTGGATGATTGTATAATTTGCATTAAAGTTGTTGGAATAATACACGAGAGTAAAATTCATCAATTCTGACAACATTTTGGATGATAGTTTATTATAATTTTAACAAGTTTTGTCCATAGGTTTTGGTCTGATATCCAACAAGAGGATTCACTTCATTTCCATTAACAATCCGCCCAAGTCTCATATACAGCTAAGGACTTTTAATTGACCAAAGAACCGTCTCAACGGTTCACCACTATGAACTCAAATCGATGTTACTATGTCGCCTGCAATTACGCAGCCGGCATTACATGCGTGTGTGTACGTATAAACGAGCCATTGGCCTGCACCTTGGATTGTTGGCTAAAGGCGTTGCTTCACGAGAACCAAGTCAGCTGCACTCTATTCCAAGGTGTGTGACTTTCGGTCTTGCGAATTCTTACGAGGTTATACAATTGTCGTTCAAATTGCACCGCAGCTTCACGTCGTCCCGAGGAAGAATCATCGCACTGTTCATGAAGCAAAGAGTACTTAATAGCATGCCGAAACCATTGACGTGAAAAGAATGTCGAATGCTGTATAGTGGATCGAATTTCACACAAGAACGAAAAAGCGAGCGATCCCTCGTCAATGTCGGCCTCAATCATCATGCTGTTATTTCCGGTGGACAACACGAGAATTCTTGCCGTTTTCAATGTACGAAGCTGGGGGTTGGATGTTTTCTAGCTTACTTGTAATGCTTTTTTGATTTCCATAATTTTATCATATTTATTTATCTCTGCGCATGCCTTTGTTGATCCGTTCGATTCATGTCTGGATACCAAAGTACCAAGACTTGTACGTGCGCTGGAGACGATGATTTGGATTGCAAAAGATCCTCCAGGACTCAAGTAATGCTTTCCCGTTCATCCTGGTAATCTAATACTCGATTAGCACCGTGCAAGCAAGTAATCTTATCCTAAAATTAGGTGAAAAGAACAAAGAATTGCAAAGAAAAGTCAAGTCGATTATGAGAGTACACGAAGTGCATAAAATTTCGTCTCAACTGACAAGAGTTTGCGCAAAATCTTCACGTGGAAAATCGGTCTGATACTCCACTCTGGCGAAATCGAAATGCAACCAATTGACCGAACGCGTATTGACGAACAGTGAACAATATTCACGTTCCACGTAATTTCATTTCCAGACACCTAAGAGCATCTATTGGAGAATCCAGGGTCGCGTGTAATGGGGCGTCCTTTGGGGTGAATAGTCATCGAGTTAAGTGACGTCAGGTCTTGAATGAGGTCGGATTAAGGTGATTGGATGGCCGAAAATCGACACTTTTTAGTCATTTTATCAGGAGAGACTGCGATGATCGGATCCTTTTATTAACTCTTACGCTGCACACTTTCTGTCTATAAGACTGGTGTCGCACCGGGGTCGCTGCAGACCCCACATGAAAATTCATTGCGTAGAAATGGAGATATAGATTCAAATTACTTGGAAAAAATTCTGGGATGTTCTTTAACTATTACATTTCAAGGCAGATGTAGTTATCTGTAGCAAAATGAATTCTTGAAGATGACAAAAAAAAAAAAAAAAAAAAAAAAAAAAAAACAAACAAGACACAATGAAATACCGAAAAATGGATCATTTTAATAAAAAAATCATAACTCACTGAATTTTTTATACTTTCAGCTGAGAATTGACCGTGTAATTCTCAAGATACAGATATTTCAGAAAAAAATATGGCGATATTTCAAATCTCTTCAAGCCTGTTGAAAATCTGTTAGATTCGTACGATTCCCCTCGAGGTACTGTCAACTCGCTTTATAATTCGGAAGACTGTTTTCTTATAATTTAATAAACATTAAATAAAGTTTTCAACAACCAAGAGCAGAGCGTCTGTCCGTGTTTGTCTGTAGAGGAAGACCTCCCCCTCCCCCCCCCCCCCCCCCCCTTTCAACTTCCGTTAACTAAGTCAGCCGAATTCAGTTACAAGGTTCTGTAACCCTCGCATACAGAATTTCCGGCAATTCCTCATCTCGTCGTCGTAAACGGAGCCTGCAACGTGTCACAAGTTGGGGAATACCGGGTAGCTTGGACACTTCCTCCCTCTACTATGTATTCAAATTTCTTTAATATGTCATGAGGGACGGTTCATGGGTGTAAGGTGTGAGCCAGACGTGGGCGTTAGTATCCTCCTTATCCTTATTGCATGGCAGGCTTTTATTCATCATCATCATTCTTTAACATGTGTGCGTAATGTCAGTGCAACGAAGGTTCATCCGATCGTTCGATGTACATATTTTTTCTTCACCCCTGTAGCGTAGTGTCGTAATTATATCAACGTCATCCTTCTTTTAACAAAGTGCTGCTCTCCAAATTCTCCGCCCCCTCCCCCCCCCCCCCCACAACTTGACAGGTAAAAAAAGAAAACTTTTGACAAGAGCTTAAGTGCTCAGGGCAAGAGAGGCTAGTTTAAAGTCTTTTTTCGCGATCTAGGGTGAAAAAAGAAGGGTCGGAGGGATGAAAAATGGGGTGTAAAACAATGATAGATCATTATTATTGACGAGTAGCGGGAGCAGCTGAATTTGGCGATCGTTTAAAACCATGGGATTGAAACTTGACGTAACCTGACGCGGTTTGTCGCCGATCGAGATCCTCTGCGAGTGATCTATTTTTTGCACCTTCGCTTCTTCGTCGTTTCGCGGGCAAATATTATCTCCGTATGCAGATCAACGTCGTAAAATGAGACGAGGTGAAAAGCTGTTTTTGTGAAAGAAAGTTAACGACCGTCGATGATCCGAGGGACGCAAAATGGACGGTTGATAGACTAGATCCGTTGATGGAAACGCGTTCCAGGGATCGGGATAAAATTTCTCGACGAGAAAAAAATCTCCATGTCTTTATTCGGACGATTCTGACGCTTACGTCTCTCTTCGCATGCGATGGTCAATGCCCGAACAGCCGAGAGCGATGAGTTTGCGAATTCAGATTTGCTCGCATCCAAGTGCGGAGGGTAGAAACGGTGGGCAGTGAATCAACCCCTTGAGTATTTATCGAATTTCTTTTATTCCGTGGTCAGCGAGCCTTGAGATTCGTATTTATTGGGCAGTCTTTAGCCTTATTGTCGGGGAGAAATAATCCCTGAAGAGGAATCCACCCAAGGGTGTACCAGAGTTGGGAATGGCTGGAATATTTCGTGGTGGGATCGGCGAATACGGGCCACCTACGTATAATATTATATTGGGGATTTTGGGGATGTTTTCCCATTTGGCTCAAATTTCGCAAATTTTATTACACCCTTAGGTATGCTTTTGAACCGTAAGTCAATAATGAGGGAGGAATTACGTCCGTTTCCTCGAAGACGCGAGCTGGGTGGAATTATTCTTTCCTCTGTTTTCCTTTTTCTTTGTTTTCATCGTTTTACTTTTCTCACTTTTTTAACTTTCCGTTTCACTGTTCTTCTTCTTCAGAGAAGAAGAAGGAAGTTGTTGCGATCATCTCGGAAATGAAGAGTTGAGCTTTCACTGGATCTCGACGTTTCAAAATCTAGAAAATCACCTCCGACCATTTTTGGATGAACGTCTGTGTGTGATCAATTTTTTCGTCTGACGATGTCTCGAGAACAAGTTACCGGATTTTAATGATATTGGTCTCAATCGACGCTGCTTTTCCAAACTTAAAACTGATTAAATTTTCCTTTTGATCGGTTCGATACTTTTTCAATTATTTGAATAACAAGATTCAAAAAAATCAATTAAAAATGATGCTATCTTGAAAATTAATGAGCGGACTTGAATGAAAACTGCTACCGTGAGGTTTTTTACCTCGCTGATCGCGAATCTGAAGTCAGATTTGCGAAATGCAAAATGGCGGATTCAATATGGTGGGGAGAAAACGTAAAAACATTTGGATTTGGGTAGAAATTAGTAGGCGGGGGGTTTCTGGATCACCGATAACGAATCCAAGCTTCGACTTCCAAAATTTGTAATAGTGTATCCGTCATAGTGGTTAAAAATAAATAAAAAAATCTCCATATTTCTATGTACAAAACATGATACCTGAGAATTTTTAAATCGTTATTGTTTTTTTTTGTGTGAACTTGGAACCTACAGTGTGAAAACAAGAAGTTCAAGGGCTGGTTCACGGTCAGCCTAAAGTCCCTTGTTCTCTCTTTATGTATATACTTTCGAAGCTGAGCGTTTTATGCAAGTTCAACGCCTCTTTACCTGTCCACTGTAATTATTCCGCGTTTGAAGTGCGGCCATTTTTGATGTAAAATTATATACCCTAAATTTTCACTTTAGATTACGTATCGCAGTGAAAAAAGCTTTCAAATTTGTAAAGTAATAGTAAAGGATGGGATAAAAATATCGAGGAAATTGCTCTAAAAGTCAATGCAGAAAAAGAATCTGTTGAATTTATCAATTACGATGACAGAAATTTTTGTTTAATTCAATTGAAGCAAAAAAAAAAAAAAATTCTGTTAATTTATTCAACAAAAGAATTGGGAAAACAACAATTCTTGTTATCAATTGTATTTAATCAACATATTTGATAATATTTGACAAATTTATTTTTAGCACGTAACTACCTCGCCATATTTTCCGGCACCGCGTAAAGATTATTCACTACAATAATAATCACGCCCAATATTTGCGAGTTTTGTCTCTTCTCGATAATCAGACACGAGAATTCTTCGTTTTCTACTTGTATACGGCTTGAATACTAATTAGAGAATTTATTTAACAAATAATTATCACCGCCCGTCTCACAACTCTCGCACTCGTCGTCATTTACACGCATGGAAGGCCATAACGACTATTTTGTTGTTTATTTTTCTTTCTCTCTCTCTCTTTCTCATTTTTCTCAAGAGTTACGCGATGTTTATACACGTAGGTTTGTCGAAAGTAACAAGCTGCGGCTGTTTCTTCTTTAGGATTCCATAAGTTAAGATGTTCGAAAATTAACCGATTACTCCACAGCCGCATTTATGTGCGATCGAAGGATCCGCCCTCACGGAACAGGAATTAATGTCCTGGACGAACAGCCTCGAGACGTCGCGATTTTTTGGTCCCAAATCTTTTTTACACGGCTTCCATAGTATAATGGGTTGCTGATTGGATACCTCGAGTGGTGAGGTCGCAAAGAATCTATCGTCGAACCTCTTCGATCAATCTTTGATAAGAAGTAAGGTTTTTCTGTTTACTCGAATATCGTACGATTAAAAGCTGCGTAATAATGTGTGATGAATTGTGGAAATTACGTGAGCTCGATGAATAATTATTATAAATATACAGCTATTGTTGTTTGCGGGTTGCTTTGCGGTGTATATAAAGTGCGGCCTCTGAAACCTAGTCGTCATTTCCAACCGCCACACCGTTCACATCCGGCATCGCGTCGCGTATCTCTAATCTTGTAATAACTCGCTTAGAAGCTCACCGCATCATCGCTTTTTCGAGAAATACTCACCGGCCATGTCCACCGATCCGTTCTGACACATCCCAGCCTGCAGCTCCATTATCTTTTTCTGTATGGACGGACTGTTGTAGCCCGAGTCCTGAAATGATGAGGGAGAAATTTAGTTACGTAGTTTTGGATCGGTTTGAATTTTCTAGATAAACAGTCGAGGCGCGTCAAAAATCAGAAACGACTAATCTTTGGACTGCAGGGATTTGATGAGCTCTAATCCCCTTAGAAAGTCCCCAAATTGTGTGCCTATATCTTAAATATAACCTATAAAAGGTTTCGATCACACGTAGAGCCCACATATTAATAGGCTTTCTGCCGGTTAACTGATGTAGGGAAAAATTCAAAAGTTGTAGTTCTGCATAAGATCTGAATGCGGGATTTTTGGAGGCGCTGATAACGAATCTGGAATCAGATTATCGAAATTCGAGATGGCGGACAAAAGTCCAGAAAGTCACTCTACGCAACCATATTAAATCCACCATGATGAATTTTGCAATTCCGAGTTCAGATTCGTGATCAGTGATCTCGAAAAGCCTCGAATACCGATTTTCACCCAAATCTGGTGACTTTTCGGATTTTGTGACGAAAATGGCGCGCAGTATAAACTGCAGTTCCAAACGCCACCGACGATTTTCTAGAAATTTTTTTGCAATTATATTGATTTATGAATCGAGTTGACGTTGTTCGAAGCACGGTAAAAGCTATTGGCTCGCAGAATTTACGCATGACGCCATCGGAATCCGCTCGAAGCCGCATAACGTCGCATTGAATGGCCTTAGAATTGGCGATGCACGTTTGCTTTGTCGCATTATTATCATACAGAATTGAAATTCAAATTGCACGCTATTCGGTGCTTCGAATTCTGTCCCATTGTTTAATCACACTGTTGCACTAAGCCCGAATAATCCGCTCTTCGAATTGCGCTTTCGTTCCGGTGAACAAAAACTTTTACATCATATTTATAACCGAACACTTCCCTACTAAAAAAAATGATATGACAAATCGTAAAATGTTTCGAAAGAATTCAGCGCTCAATTCTTTCCAAACGTCATTTTTTTCAGTAGAGCAGTGCAGGTTGCATACCTGTAGGCATAATACGGGCTTACGTAAAAGCTCAAGTTTTCTTGGCTTAAAGCGATTGCGAAGCGGCTCAAAGAGTGCAAATCCGGGCAATTCATCCCTCATTCTTGGTTTTCGCTCTTTATACTATACTAGGGGCTAAACAACCCTCTAAGCAAAATCCTTTGCGTATGCTTATGAGGTTGATTTGATCAGCTTTGAAAGGCGAATGTGATTTTAAATTCTCTTTCAAATCCCGTTTCGACTGTACATATATAATAGCTGCTGAGACTTGTTTTTCTAGATATACGGTGTTATACCTGGTGCAAGGGAATCTCCGGTTAGGTTTCACGAAGTTATCAAAAGATCCTCACCTCGGTGATTCTCAGCAAGAAAGTGGAAAGCTTTCAGGTTCTTTTGTTTGCGCTTCTTACCTCGAAAGAATAAAACGTAATAGAAGCAAAGAAGTAACAAAGAGTGAGGGAGGTGGAGGGGAGAGAAAAGACAAGTAAATGTTCCTACGAATTACAGAATCACATATAGAAAACGGAAATTACGAGTGTCAATCACTGTGAATACAGAGTGAACGAGAGTATTACCTTCCATCAGTTCGAAAGTTATAACCATTGATCATCCTCTGCAGTACTTTCCATAATACATCATAATCAATGTTTTTGATTATATATCTTTTTTCTCGAATCACCTCTCCGGATTCTTTGCTTTGCTGTACGCTTGCACATCTAGCGAAATTATTATGAATATATTGTCATCGTAACATTAGGCATATAACACACGTTGGGCTGTGCAATAATTTATTTACGTTGAAAAGGTGCGAAGGCAGACGCGTATTATCGAGTCTTGTTGTTGTTGTTGTTGTTGTTATTATCATTATTATTATTATTATCATCATCACCAGAGGTATAATAATGCACTTACTATGAATTTGCGAAAAAAAATTTATTACACACCTTTTTTCCCCGATTTATTCGTAACAATATATAAAACTTGTCTGGAGTGATATGACGTGTTACGCAGAATGTTGTTGTTGTCGTTGTTGTTGTTGGTCCACTTGGCGGTATATATATATTTTTATATATTGTTACGAATAAATCGGGGAAAAAAGGTGTGTAATAAATTTTTTTTCGCAAATTCATAGTAATATATATATATACCTAATATATCTAATTATATATAATAATATACCTAATATACCTAAATTTCACCGAATAGCTTGATTTCCTGGCGTTGAGTAAACCCTGATGAACGCGAAGCAATTGCATATTTGTATGTTTGACTTACTCCGGAGTTCTAGAATTTTGGGTCCCGAACTTCGCGCGCTGCAGGATTGAGATTTAATCCTTGAGGAAGATCCGTAAGCACGAGGCTGCAATATGCGGCGATGCGGAATTATCAGTTTATAAGCTTCACTCCGGCGAAACTTCCGGTTCTTGCAGATAATTATGTATATATATCATATATATTAAGCCACGGAGATAATCTCAACCTTCTGTCCTGATTCTTGTTTCCATGTTTGTTGTTGAACACCGATTAGGATAGAAATCCTCATCGAAATGGGCGCGTAATCAAGGATTCGTTGTTCAGTGTAAACCGAATTAAGGACGGATCGATGTACAGTCGGGTAAATAAGTTTTGGAGCAAATGTCTATTGGATGGAAATTGATAGTGTACCGAAATTAAAGTTCGTTCATGAAGTGAGACCTGCAGTCGTTACAAAATTAGTCTTCCTTTCGATTTTTCTCATTTTTGTGATATTCCTCTTCGTCGTCGATTTGAAAAATTTACGAGAAAATTACCGTCCAAAAGTTCATCCCGAAGAAGAAGAAGAAGATGGAAGAGAAGGAGGAAATACGATGCGCCGAGGAAATGATTTAAAAAATTTGTTTTTTCTCAATTTTTTTTGTTCGGAATGTTTTAGCCTGGAAACAGCTGAATGCAATTTGCATTGTTGTTAAAAGTATGATTATTGTGTCACAAAAATTGCGAAGAACGTTTAAACGGAGGGAGAGAAAGAAGAAGAAAGGTGGTCAATAAATTGTGATCAATAAACGGATTTGTTTTTCTATTGTCGGTTGTTTTATCCTGTTTTTAATCCCTGCATTATTCATTATGAAACAGCTGTCGCTCCCCCCTTTGAATTATAACCGTCGCTTCCGGAATAATAATAATAATAATAATAATAATAATAATAATAATAATGATAATATCTCGAGAATAAAACAGAAAGAAGGAAATTGAAGAAAAATTTAAAAAAGCAAACGAACGTACCAAAATGAACAAAAAATGCAAAAACGGAAATGGAAAGGGAAATTAATTAATTAATAAATAAATGACGACCGTAATCCATTTGCTAATTACATTCTAACACTCACACCATACGATATATATTAAGGCCGAGGCTTATACTTCTCGAGGGTAAATTTATGGGGCCGCTATCTTTGGATCAGACTGGATTTTCACCACCGACAAACGTGGAGAACAAGGCATTGATGAATTTCGTGCGTGACGGGGACGCCGCCAAGTTTTCGGGTGAGAAGAAAGAAAAAAAATCTCGTACGACGTAAGGCGAGGCTGTAGAAAATTTTCATCCCAATATATATCGAGAATTCGCGATAATTCTCTCGTTGACGAATGAATTTTCACTCCAGCGGCAAATATTTCCCAAGTATTACAGCAAAATGTTAGTAGATAATTAAGATTTGTGCAAATGATTTTTGCAGTTATACAATTAATTTTTTTTTCACAGTTTGCAGATTTAATCGTGAATGGATGATTCACCGAAATTCCGGATTCCGAATTTCAGTACGATCTCTACCCGATTGCCTCATTTTTCGATCCACGAGTCGATGAGAAGGAAGTAAAAAATGGCTACACGGACTTAATTAAATACTGGTTTTTTTTTTCTTTTAATTTTTTTATTATTCTCACTCGTGCAGTGTCTCCGATCGAGAAGAAGACGAATCGTCTGTCAAAGAATCAGTCTAGTCGCGTATTTCTCTCTACAGTAATAATATTATTTTCTCGATGGTAGAAAAAGGCGTCTTTCAATTGTGCAGATAATGATTATTCCCAAAAGCTTCGTCGTTGCAGCAATTTCAATTTTCATTCTCGTTGTTGTTCTTGCTTTGTTTATTTTGTAGAAAACCATTGCGATTCTATTTGAAAATATATCTTACGACTGTTGCATTTTGCAACGGTATAAAACCACTCGAGTCCAAATGGTGAAACAGAGAAAATGAAATACAGACAGAGAGAGAGAGAGAGAGAGTTTCGAGTGTCACGGACAGAAGCAAAAGGTCGATAATAGCGGGGTCGAATAAAGGCAGATGAATTACAATACCATAATCCGTACCTACAAATTGTAAATAAAAAAGTTTTGTAGCACTTTTTTTCAGTCTGAAGCATTACAGAATGTCACTGATCAAATGATAATAACAACAACAATAATAATAGTAGCAAGTAAACAAACAATTTGCGAGATATTATTCCTTGGCTGAACCGCAAGTCACGGTTTTTTCATAACAGTTTTTTTTTCTCTTCTTACTTTTTTCTTTCTTCCTTATGTTTTCCGTTTTCGTTACTTTTTTCTTTTTGACAGTTTCACACAGGATCATTGGAATTTGTGTTGTTTGCGCACAGATCCTTGAGACTACGATTTTCTTTCTTCTCTTCGACTTTGTTGGAAAATTTTTCGTGTATTATTAAGCAGCGCAGGTTTCACTCCGGCAATATATGCAGATCGTGATCTGCACGATCACATGTACAATTATTGGGTTAGAGAAATTTTTAGAGAGCCAGATTTGCTTCGTAGAATTTTTACTCGAAGAACGGAGCCGAGGATTGTATCGAGTATCGTTTGCCAAAATTTTAAATCATAATATCCGTTCCAATTATTACACGAAAGAGGAACGTCGAAAAAATAAAGAAGATACGTGACCAGAATCGCGAATGAATGAAAGAAACCTATTTATAATAAAACGACGTGCGATTTTCACGGGGACTGAAGCTGACGATGAGTTCCTAAAAAATCGAACTCACAATCTGCAGGTTAATATTCTCTACACAAAATGAAAAAAGAACAAAAAAAAAAAAAAAAAAAAAAACATTGATTATTCGTGAGAAGAGCGGAATAGATCGTGTAATAATAATAATAATAGTAATGATAATAATAATAATATACGCGCCGCATTGTATTCATGTAAAGCAATGATTCACTTTCAGATATCTATGGGGAAAAAAAGAAGAAAAAGAAGAAGAAGAAGAAGAAGAAGAAGGCTTTGCCGAGATGCTGTGCCATTTGCATTCGAAAGCAGCAAACGCTTCGCCGATGATCAACGTCTGCTTTCTGCATAGTGCATCATAGTAGCTGTCAAATAAATTCCCACCCTATTTTCCCCTTGCATAATTTTATTGTATCATCAAGTAATTTCACTTTCATTTCTTACCTGCTGCACGATGTATGTAATAAGCTCGTTTACTTTTAATGCAGTCATATATTCGTGCGAGATTTTATCTGCAGAATTTCTCGCACCATCGTTTAAATATATATACGTATATTAGGGTTTCTCAGAGAAAAATAATTTACGATTTTTCTTTAATGCATCCCCGCGAAAAAGTTTGCTTAGGTTAAAAGAAAGGAACTGGTAAAAGATGAGCGTTCTACGTTATGTTAAAGATCGCGCTCGGTGGATTTTTCATTTTTATACATTTTTCAAAATTTACGAAGAATCGTGAAAAATATATATATATATATATTTTTTTTTTCATGCTCATATCAAACATAATATCAATTTAAGTCACTAAGAAGATCCACACTTGCAATATTAAGTCTCCACAAACTTTTTCGGAGGTTGCCACGGTGAAAAATTGGAAATTATTTTTTTACCGAAATACCCTAATGTACACGAATATGCACTGATAACGAATCAAATTTCCGTTGCATAATATTATGCTTTGCGTGATAAAACGAAGCGGATTTTTGCCAACCTTTTATTACAGACTCGTTTAACTTATCCTAAAGTCTGCGCCACCACAGGGGGTGAAATTTTCTTTTCATCCTTTTATTTGTTTTCGTTATATTTTCTCGTGCAGAGATTGAAACGTTAGCAACGTTAGCCTTGAAACTTATATACATATATAGACGAAGAAGGGAACGCCTCGAGGTGTTATATTACTTATACTCCGACAAAAATTTATCATAGAACCATGTTACCCCTCTCTTTTCACAATTTCTTCTCCGAGCAGTGTAAACTCACGGTGAGATATAAGGTATATAAGTCCGTAATATTTTCCGAGCTACTCCACGACTCCTTGATAAAAGAAGAAACGAAAGAAAATTAAAAGCAAAAACAACCACCGAATTGCTAATCGCATGGATTTTTTAAATTATATTGCATAATGTGTTACACGATTTGAGTTGCAGGTATACTTTTAATCATTATCCGATATGCTTGATTACAACTCGACAGAGTATTAAAGAATGCAAAATTCCTCCGTAAACCTGTTTCTCAAGATAAGGGTGTACTCGAAATGCATTAACTTTGTTTCTTCAGGAAAATGCGTGCAGTCCGTGTGTGTACAAGTATTCATGTAACACACGAGTACAAGATGCCAAGTACCAAATGGCCGATGGGGCGATTAGGTAGCTGCGGAGCGCTGAAAGCATCCTCGTAAGATACGAACGAAGGTCTCACTTGTATTTTCGTTTCGTTCCGACTCGACCGAAGTGAAATCAATTTAGCACATCGGTTCCATCTCGCCTGAAGTACGCGCGGCGAAAGCTGCATACCCACTTTTTAGTTCTTCTCGACGGAGGGTGAAGTAAACATACAAATAGAATATCAGACTACTGGCTGTACGGCAAATAAAAAGGAACTCTCGACTCCTTGCAGGATATCCTTCGACTAGAGTCTGAAATTACACAGCTGTGTCACGAGCCAGCGGCACGTTCTTTCCTTCCTCGGTTCAAATTCGTTTTTCTCACTTTTCTCCGCGTTCAAGCACACACAGACAGACGGGCAGAATTACCCCGATCTTTTTTTTTATCGGTAATTTGTGGAGTGAGAACCCCCTGATGAAAATTACTAGTATTACGAATTTTCACAGAATTTCGAATATTTCGTATTATTTCGTAGACAAATTGTAAACATGCTTATATAGTTTACGAAAATGATTTTTTATACATAAAAAATTGTACGAAATGTTTGAATTTCTCTGAAAATTTGCACAGAATCGGAGGGATCGTTTTCACCAGGGTAGCGCATGCGCTAAAATTCTACACCAACAGCAATTGTTTGGTCATTTGAATTTATGGCAGTTGGTCAGCCTGACGAAGCAACTGCTGTTGCTTTTGTCTTAGACCATTCGACCGTTAGCTAAAACCAAAAGTGTCAAGGATCGATGGGTGATCCATGATCGATTCCGCACTTGTAATTACGATACAGAGTTCTCCTTTTTCGTCTTCGATCTTTTCTCCATTCTTACCTGCAGACGCCATTTTTATTAGTACCATAGTGAACTTGTGCACAAGCGATTGACAAAAAAAAAACCCTAGAATGAATGTCCTGAAAATTAAACGATCTTGTTTAACGATTCGCTCACGCATTGATCGCGGTATAACGATCGATTGTAGTCTTCTATTGGCAATAAAAAGTCGCATGAGGGACAAATTGACTTCCGAGTCTCCTTAAGGTGGACGTATAAAAGACACGTGGATAGTCCGGCCAATTGGTTACAGCTATATACACACCAATGAGCAATTGTAATGTGTTTTGCCACCCAGGGAGCCGGAGAATCGGACGTCTGTGCAGCCGCTGGCAACCCGGCAGTTGTGTATTTGGCCTCGTTAAAACGGTCGTTATCGAATTATTGCGTTTGATGATGCCACGGAATATTGCATTACACACAATATAGTATATAAACAGTGAGTCACGTGGGGAATTTTGTCAGGCTTCACGTATAAGTCGCCTGTATTTACATGTTTAACAGTACCTGTCATCACGATTATCCCGTCACTGTATGCATATCATAATGGCAAGTCACGCAGGTTGAATCGGTAACTGTATAAAAATTGGTTGGCATATGCCTTGATCTACCCAGAATCGGCACGATGATACGGAAGAAAAGAAGATCTATTTTATTATCAGGTATATTCGTCACTCTGACTTTGGGTTTTCATTTGATTTACCTTTTAATTATATTTCGTTGCAGTTGCCAGGAAATCACTGCAGTGACCAGGATCAATAACGTTGTACAGTGATGTTTAAATGTTATTGCAAGTATCAGGATATTTGGTGGAATTAATAGCTATTCAGTGTAATTGTATAACGTAATGTAATGGTCTTAATATCGCTTATTTATTGCTGTAACAGTAGCAAGAAAGTGTATATTACGAGTAACGGTAAGTATATATAATTGAAAAAGAATAGTACATTGAATTATCTGGTTACCCTGGCAAAACTCATTTCGATTCTGTGCCTGCTGAACTGTAGTTTTCGGTTAAAGTAAATAAATGAGAATCGTTATTCAGGACTGGACAGTAATCATGGAGCAAGTTGTAATTATTCCCGTCGTAAAATAATGGACCGATCAATACTCGCGAAATTGGTAGGGTTATCCTTTTGGAAAATCGAAAATTGGCGCATGACGTCGAAGCTCCTATCAGTGAGTGTTTTCGTGAAAAAATACTAACATAAAATGGACTAAAGAAATGAAAATCTTCATTGAAGTGACTTGAAGGTACCGATCGTAAATTCGCGTTGAAAAGATTCGTGCTAAAGTACTTCGAGTCAGTACATACTTGAGGATAGCCAACAAGCCTTGATTCAAATGACGGTTTAACAGATATTCGCATATTATACCTAACTGAGAATGAATCGAGGGATAACTTCACATTTAAAAACTGCACGGAAGTGACTTCAAGTCTTGAAGATCTTGAGTAATACGAAATATACCGAAGGTGCGTGCAGATGAGCTTCGGATGGATTAACGGTTCATAAACGAGCTTTGACACATACGTAACACGCGAAATATGCGAGTAACCGAGGAAATAAAGGGAGAATGAATGTTGAGGGCTGTGGAGAGACGCTCCTTTGTTTGTTGTTCCATTAGCAGTTGATTATACGCACACTTTGACGCCGTTGGCGGGGTGACACAGGTATAACGCGTTTCCATGGCTTGCTGCATGTGCGAATTCAGCCCCGATTGACTTTAGGAGCTGGTCAGAAGGACCGCGCCTAATTTTTCCGCTCGAATTCAGTAGGGTGGGATATCAGTCTCGATGTTTGCCTGCCTGCGACATCCGCGGGGGCAAAAACGAGCCGATGATGACCGGCGCTCAATTAGTAATCCGATCCGCACTTCGAGTTGCTCGAATATTGCGCAAGGTCGGAAGGTCGAGTCCTGATCCTAGGTCGAGCCGCTCAGCACATGGATTCCATGGACACGAGAAGAGAAGTTCTTGACTTGTTGAGTTTCTAAAGTAGATATACAGCGCCGATTCTGTCTACAGATTCCGTTACCGACACTGCATTTACAATTAGCCAAGACGCAAACCTTATCCTAGAATGTTCGTGGGTGAGGGATATCCCCACTCTGATTGGCCGACTTTATCGATTCGTTGCTCTGCTTTACCGGCAATTTGCCCTGCCTTACCATAGTTTTAAGCTTCAGCAGGAAACATCCCTCGAGTTTCATTATCCGCATGGTTTGCTAAAATCAATGTTCGCCGATTTGCAAGTTCGACATAGTAATTCTGTGAGTTACTATTGAAGTAACTGTTAAAGTAACTGATTGACTCGCCTTTGACACTCTCCTCGATTCTGTGAGCAACAGGTGCCAGTTTCTCTTTGACACGTCACTTTTATGCTGAATGATGGATACATGTCCGTATATCTCGTTCAGCCGGAGGTATTTCAAGAGCTTTTTCAAGTGCCCGACATTGCAGACTTAATAAGTATTACGTACGAGTGGTTTTTTTTTAGCAAGGCTAGCTGTAAAAATACCGTCTTCATGTTTTATCAATAATGCGCAGATAATCGAGACGTGGATCGTGGAGCCTGAAATAAATGCAAATTGTTGATGCTAAGTTCAAGAGTCGGTATTATTACTAGATTCTGCAGTCTGTATGGATTTGCATGCTATATCACACTCTTATCGAACATATGTATAACAGACATTATATACAGGCTGTTTCATTTTGAAGTTTTCCAATTTGAATAACATCAGAAACATCGCTTGGTTGTATTTGTTCAAGCGTTAAAATGGCCTCGACATTCTATATTGTGTAAAAATTCATCTTTAAACGTCTTTGTGGTTAAACTTCAGTAAACTTTTCCACAAATATTCAAACGACAAATTTTCCGGCAACTAGAATTAGTACAAAAATATCTCTATAGATCAAAGATGTAGCTTCAGTGTTTCAAACGTTATATATCTTTGGGTAAAAATTTATCTTCAAAGGGTTCTTCGTGTGGCTTGTTTTTTGCTTGGAAAAATTATTGACTGTGAGGACAATTCAAATGATACCCGTGAAGGGAATTTGATTCTCAACGAAATACTTGCTGAATATTTTAAGTAAGGTATATATTTTTATGGTAAGTAGCAATTTAAATTGAAAATAACTTTCCCATATTGTTTACAATATAATGGAAAATTACAAATTTTGGCTCCGATAGCGGCTTCCACTCAAGGAATATCTTTCCGTGAGGATTTCTTTCTAGCTATTTCCAAATAGTTTTCGACGCGAAAGTGAAAAGAAAGTGCTTTTTCCAATCGAAACAACTTGTACGGTAGACACCTGATGTAGAAATGTAGGACTCACAGGTGATTTCATTCTCTTCAAGATAATCAAAAAATCCCGTTTTGTCAAAAACTGCGCGTTAGCGTGAAAGTTTATCGTCATGTAGAAACGTTGCCGTCACAATAGAGGAGATTATAGCGGCTTTAAGTTTTCTGGCATTTCGTTACGCCAAGAAAACTGAAACCGTTCGTGTTTTCCGGAATTCTATTTTTGCGAGAACCAGAAGTAGATATCGAGAATGCTTCGTATGTAAGTCGATTTTCTTTGTGGACAGAGTAGAGAGAAAAAAAAATCGACCTTGGTATATTTTTCATCCGAATTTCCATCCCGCGATTTATTACCCCGTCGATATAGCATGTATTTACAATGTTACTTAGATACATCAAATTTCTAATTCAATCTGTCCGCGAAGAATTTCCAAGGCATTTTGCCATATCGACAACGGATTTATTGCGGAGCACTCCGCTAATGCAATAAAACTAGCGCGAGCGTGATACGATAATTATTAAGTTTTCTGTTTTTTCCCTTCATTTCCGTTTTTTGTTTTTTGCTTCACAGTAATATTTACCAGGAATTTTTCATATCACTTGTTTACAAAAAAAAATATATTCTCATAAAAATCCTGCCGATTAATCAGAAATTTATTTATACCGTCGAGCAGGAACGACGAGAAGAAAAAAAAAACGCATAATTTTTTTTTTTTTTTTTTTTTTATCTATTTTCGCAATATTTTATAGAAACGAACATTTTACAAATTGAATTCTCTGCTCATTTTAACGATGTCTTACTTTATTATTCACTATTGGAGAGTGATGGAAAAATAATGATTCTTGTTCTATAATATTGATTTCATTTGATTAACAATAAAAGTCAAATAATAAGAAAAAAATAAAATAAAATGGCTGAGTCTTCAGCCTCTTTCCAACAATCCGATCGCAATGCATTATTTAATTCATTTTCGCATGCGAAGGTAAAAACCACAATCGCATTGGATCAAGAAGGAGGAGAGGGTTGGTTGATCGAGAATGGCCTAGTTTGGTTTCCCATCGTTCCTTAAGCCTTGACAAATCGAAGCCCCGGAACGCGTTGCGGCTTCAATAATATGTTGAATATATGTATAAAATAAGACACGTCTACGGTAGGTTTGTAGATGATATATTCACGTAATAGGTTCGGTCGTGAATCCAGCGTCATCGATGTCGGAAGATCAAAGAAACGTCCGCCATCTCTGAGCATCTGTCGGATAGATTTACTTCACCACTTCTCCCGAGAGATAGACGTATTCCTACGCGACTTTTTCGCTATCCTCGGTGATATTCTTTTCGCAATCACGAATCGACTCAACCATGCGCGATAAATCCATTCGCGCAATTTCGCCGTATTTCGAAATTTCGGAGAAAAGAGTGAGAAAGAAGAAAATTATATAGTAATAATTAAAAATCGAAAATACAGAATTTATTTATAAAAAATATTTTTATAACTCGTATATGATGTCCAATTTGAATGAATAATTCTACATTTTTTCGGGAAAAAAAAACTACAAGTTCCCGATGTGTTGGATCTTCTGATAAGATGAATTGGAATATTATGTATATGTATGAGATATTCCATCTCAAATCGACCTACATGTCACCATCATTATCAGCGATTTCTTTTTTTAATGCGTGGTGTACAAAAAAGAAAAATCTTTTAACAACTTTTAGATTTTTTGTACCACGGCTTTGATTTTGGCTGCTCTGAAAAATACGAACACCCAATTATCGAATCCATAGCCTCTATCGATTGGCTTCAAATTATTCTCAGAAATTCTTTGATGAAAAACGATAGTTTCGAGACCAAGATAGAAGTGGATGAACTTTTGGACTAGAAGCTAAAGGCAAAAGAAGTATTTAAAAGGTGAAAAAAATCGAATTAAATATAAATTTAAAAAGTATAAATGCATGCTTTATTCGTTTTGTGAAAAAAAATCCTACCGATACTGTGAGTCAGACGTAGGTCGGTTTGGTGTTGAATGCCTCGTAAACTTTCAAATAAAGTATCAGTTTACTACGCACCTAAATATCGTAACCCGTACTTATTTTACATAAAAATTCTTTTTTAGATCAGATAATTGAAAAGAAGATTGAAAATTCAAGTTCAGCAGATCAGCAGACGATTTAATCACAAGTAGCGACACCAATTTTGTAATAATATCATCTCAAAATATAAAATAACAACTTAAAAATTTTCCCTGAATTCCCGTTTTCGGTCTTCTATATATTTCTTATTTCTGTCGGTATACTTCGAGGACGTCACTTTGACCCAATTCAACTTGAATACACCTCAACTGCACTTGTTCAGTGTTTACTTTGCGATACTTTCGATTGGCAATATCTCAAGTTCTCCTACGTATACACCGATGGATCCTTAAAGCCGGTGGAGACTCGGTCCTGTCACGTTAGCAGCGCTCCTTCTCCGGAGAAAAATCGCCCCTGGAAGTAACAGTTGATCCCTAACACGGTTCAAACTCCCGATGGAGTCTTCTTTCCGCGAGGATCCTCATCTATCACCGGAAACCGGAATATAACGGGCACTCTAACCGGATCCATCGCAAATTCTTGTCGCGACTTACTTTGGAGTAAAAAGACAGGAAGAAAATAGAATAAAAAAATTGAAAAGACATCCAACCAAGCGTCTCTCCCACTTCACGATCGCTTAAAGTAGTTTCCAATTATCAGGTTTTAATATCCTTCACAACGATTCGATTGATTGTAACTTCTTCGTTCTTCGAACAAGCCTGTAATTAAAATTGTCAAAGACGTGGAGAGCAATTAAGGCTGTTTTAAACGAACACTTTTCGCTCGTTTAAACAACAAGAAATTCTCTAAAACGTTAAACGGATTACTAGATACTAAAAAAAAAATTTTGCGAGAACCCAGTCAGGGATTTTTCATATTTTTGAGTGATGAAAATCTGGTAGCTATTAGATTTCGTTTGAAATATGCTTTCGAGTAATCGATCGGGATTTTTCCTATCGCAAAACTGAATGTTAAATAATCGGCTTTGGAATTCGCGACGAGTGTTGTTGGCCCCTTAATGCCCCCATTTAATGCCATTTCATATCGCGTGTTTCCCCTTCGCATTAAATCACGCGTGTATACGGCGTCATTTTAAGGGATCGTTCCGGCTCTGAGAATGTTTCATAATTAAAACTCAATTTACAAACGAAGGAACGTAGGAGGAATCGCATTAAAATTTTCGCATGCCGAGGAAACAAAGCTTTGTATATACATGCATATAGAGTATTAGAGGCGGGTAAACGGCGTTGAATAAGTCGAGCAGGTTATCGCATTGTTACATCGAAACAATCCAGAATCAACAGCTTTTGATTAAACTAAGCGTAAACAGCTGCCGTTGAGGCAGCTTTGGTTTTGACTTTCGCGTCAACGATCTTCGGACGGAAAATTTCCATTGTTGTGTCATTTCTGTAGGTCGCAACCTCGTCTCATCCCCCGATGTCTCCTTCAACGCAACGTAGGTAATCATATTTTCGTCTGCATGCGTGGGTGGTTAGATTTCGAATTATATACGCCAAAGTTTCATTGTACGGTGATCAGCATTAATTTTCAATGTAGTTTCATCACGCACGATATATATGATATAATATAGATAGACAGAGACCCGAAATTTAATTCTGATTAAATAAACTAATTAAAAAATCGTGTACGTATTTAAATACATGTACACATTTAATTATACGTATATTCCGAGTCACGTTTTTTAAGTTACGATGACGTAACGATTGTAGACGGAGTAAAAGTGGGGGGAAAAATTAATTATTGACAACGGTTCGTCGAGAGATTCGAGAATAAAAAAAAACTCTTCCATCATTTTCGAATTAATCCTAATTTAAATGCTAATATATACCTATTCTTATATAGCCAACACTGCGCTCGGGCGTTAAAGCTGAAAAGAAGAACGGAAAGAAATTGGAATGGAAAAAGTGCGTGGAAAAATGTTTGAGGTTATATATATATATATATATATATGTATATTTTTAGGGATTGAAATTCCTCACCTCAATGCGATTCGAATTCAGAGTCTATGGGTTGAGCTTTTTCTCGCTTTGAGAACAACAATTCTTCTTCTATACAGTATTTTTTAATTAATACCTAAAATTTATGCGATCGGACGTTGATTCTCGGACTAGTAGAAAGAAAAAGAAAATGCAGTAGGTGTGAAAATTCACCCTTTCACGTCTGATGAAAAGTAATTTTTAGTCTGTGTTGTATGAGCAACGTGTTGATTTTCAATGTTCATTACGTAATTGTAATATTTTATAAGTGGGGTAGAAAAAAGGAGACAAGACACAAAAACATAACATCGCGTATCACAGTTAACGAGAAATAATAATTCACGACAGTTTTTTTTAGCTCGGTTAGATTGGGTTTTATTTTTTTATTTTTCTCATTTCCAGCGAAGGGGAAGCATGAAAAAAGAATTAATAATTTTCCCCGAAAATAAGTATAATTTTTCATATCAAGCGTAAAATTTATGGAGAGAATTAAGCGTTGCAGAATCTAATTGTGCTTATATATATATATACATATGTACATAGGCATTGTACCTGGTGGATGAAAATCTGGATTTCCGATTGAATAGAAGCACCCGATCAGCAGTGTGCAATAAAAAGAAGAAGAAGAAGAAGAAGAATAAGGAGAATGAAGAAAAGATCCGCATTTAAAAGCTCTCGATATCAGGTCCTTCGCATGATTGATCCAAGAGATTTTTAAACAAGAATAAAATCGTTATAACAGGGGTAATTTTTTTTTTAACCCTGAAGAGAGGAAGATGGAAAGCTAATCTATTTTTTTCTCCTTACTTCTTCCCTGCGAAAGATCTCAGAGGTTACATTACTATATAATGCAAAGGTGTACGTATAGTAATACTGGTTCGCCCCAGAGTGAAACAGTGTTCATTATACACCGATTATTCGTTGACAAAGTCGAAACGCACTTCATCCCTTGTACACGGGATTTAATGTCCCTCTCTTTTGACGGATATTTAATGGTACAAAGTCGTCTCGCGTATACCGAGAGCTTAAAAGCTCCGGTGTTGTTTTCGTTTCGCCAGGGATATTGTAATCGACTTTGTATCTGATACTGTAAACGCAAAACTTTAAACAGTTGCGGAACATGCAAAATAATGAATTCTATCGAATTCAACAAAGAATCCTAATACATATTTAGTTTAAAAAGTTTAATACTTTGCGGCCATGAATGTACCTCGAAACGAAAACATTAGGAAACAGACGTTCGAAAAATGTAACTCAAGGTAATCAGGCTGAATCTAATTCAAAAAGTTTGTGCCTGATGAAGAGAATGATATTTGAACACTGCATTGTAACTGCAGACATTGCATATTCCTTTGTTGTCAATTTCGTAGAAATCACGTTATTCAATCATTTTTCTCTATTGGAAAATCTTTACAGTTAGTCTGATTCTGATGAAAAATAGTTGGAGCAATTTATTCTGTGCACGAATGAATTCGCTACAAATCGTCGGAGACGGTTTCTTTCTTCTCGAGCTCGTCAAGCTGGCAAAAAGAAATCCGATGTCTACAATCGTTATAATATTCACAGATGATGAACTTTACGATTCAGCAAGGGGTAAATCTTTTTTACATCTTACAAGATCCAACTTTCACGATTTGCAGTGAATTTATTTAGCGATAACGATTATGAGCTAATATTCAGCAGATTTTTTGGCGAAAGAATAGCAGAACAATCCGAAATCTCTGATCTATTCGAGTTGAATTTCAGTATATTTAAATGTTTTCCTGTATGATTGTGGGAACTTTTATTTTAGGTTTTAATTATGTAAGTCATGTGTATCAGTTTCAGTAATAAAGACTTCGATAACCTTCGTTTCGCCATATTTTTTCACCCGTCTGTACATCCCGCATGTTCTTAAAGCACGAATAGTTGTTGAAGTTAATTTTCTTTTGGTCGTAGAAAAAAAGAAGTAAAAACAAAAACAACAACCGTTTCCTTCACCATGTTCTCGGTGATTCGAACAAATCCTTCATTATCGCAGGGCGTAAGATTTTGTCGTCTCTTAACTAAATTGTAACCCTTAAACGAATCGGATGCCGCCTTGTGCAACGAGGCGAGGATTTCGGAGTAAATTAGACCGAGTGAGTGAGTGATAAAACTGTAGTCTAACCGGCGGAAGTTAACCCGATCCTTAACGGCCATTGGCCGAGGTGTAATTTTCCCAGAGGTTAAACGTAGCGAGTATATTTTCGTTCAAGCGAACCTTCATTCGACACAGATTTTACGATCGCATCGATTACTCGTCGCTCTTCACACCGTACAAGCGAGATTTAATTCGCCCCAGGGCTGAGCGAAGTTTTAATGAATTACAATTTGGAACAAACTATGCACGCCGTGGAGCTTTTTGTGACTAACTACAGCTTGACTTGACTTAATCCCACTAGCAGCGCTTCGTTGGCATCACGCTTAGCTGCTCGTCTTAATCTCCGACTAATCTCGACGCTTAAATACCTCAATACAACCTGCTTAATCTCTCGCGTCAGCTAGAAGATGACACTTTTCGTTCTTCCGTGCTGACTCGAACTCTCCAAAAGATGAGCTTTCGTCGTTCGCGAAAGCTCCGTTTTTGCGGCCGGAAGGAATTTCTCCTATGGGATTAATCCATCCTCACACTTCCTTCTGTTTTGTCATCCGAAAAACTTATCGTTCACAGGTTTTATGCCCTGTTACCTCATTTTGTGGAAATGCTACGTGACCGATTTAACGTAGGGTGAAATCCGCCTGTGGATATGCAATTTTTGGTACATTTTGCCAAAATCCGCCTGGCTTTAGGCAATTTAGGATACATTTGACCAAAATCCGCCTACGTTTAGGCAATCAGGGCAACAATATTCGAGCGTGTTTCGCGTACTTTAATGCAGGCCACTTCTGACAAAATGTAACCTAAATTGCCTAAATGCAGGAGATTTTGGCAGAATGTACCTATAACATTGTGTGTGCAATTGTGCATAGCATGTAAGCATGTTTATATACGTATTTATCGATTCAAAGAGCAATTTTTACTGCACTTAACGATAAGAAAGAAAATTACTAAAAATACACCTATCGGCTAGCCACTTGGCTTTTTTTTATACTATGCAGAAATAGTCTTGTAATCGGTTGCTGCTCCAACGAACTAGCAGTGAGATGAAGCGAAGTTATGAAATAGATGCATTCTCGAGACACGACGCAACATTACGACGGAATTGATAGGAATGTGAGAGAGAGAGAGAGAGAGAGAGAGAGTAAGAGTATAATAAAAAGGAACTTGACTCGCTCCTCTTCACCTCCATCATCCAATTTCATATGTCTTGCAAACCATTGTCAAAAATACCTTAGAGTCCACTTGAATTGTTTGCTGTTAAATTTAGCCGATTGCGTGGGCGTTCAAACCACACGTGAAGCATTCATTCGCCTATATGTAATGATTCGTTTCTTGGTAAATGTGCAGAGAAAGAAGCACAAGTGTAGGTGTTTTCAGCCACCCCCCTCCGGGGGGTAAAAAAATCCTTGTAATCAGGAAGTATAATTTTACAAAAGATCTCGAAGAAATTCTAATTGCATGTAATTTCTATATACAGAGGAAAACAACCTTCTTCGCTTCTAAAAATATTGTTGCCGTTGTTTTTTCACTCTGCAAGTCTCTTTTTTTATCGTTTTCTCGTCTCATTATATTTTTTTTACACCATTCGTTATATCCCAATTTCGTCCCCTATACACATAATAGATTTCAAATTGATCATACATTTGACCGACGAGATGAGCCGCTCTTGTGTCAGCGATGTAATCGGATACCGATAATACGGACATAACCCTGCAGTCCAATTACCAATTGTTATAGTTCACCACGGTCGATCGATTGCTTAAAGTACAGATGTATATAACTAGGTATAAAGTATAAAGTATATTTATACCACTCGATGCAGACAGCGTCGAGTCCTCGCCGTCTTCTACAATCCTTCCGGAGGATATTTATATGCCAGTGCGTGCGGTTTATTCCCATTTTATGCATTCTTCAGTGCAAGGAAATAAATTTTACGGTTTTATATATTTTTTTTTTATCATACGGGTGACGTTACACATTTCATAAACTATAGATTATCCTACTTGCTACTGGTTTGCTACTTTATATCAAATAATAAAACATGGAATAAAATTGTTTTAAAAGCATAAAGAGATAAATCAAGATCTATGGAGAATCTTGAAGCTGTGAAAAATACTGAAACTGACATTATGTTACACGCTATTCCGTTTGAAAGGTGTAGTAATAATCTACCGAGAAGACGAGTGAGTTTGCAGACCGCAGGATCTCCGCGTTATCGTGTTGCAAGCGTCAGACGAGCTGCTTTGTGGCGGTTAACGTGCTTCAGGAAACGAAGTGAATCAGCAATTACATGCTGCAATAGTCTAAGTCTTGCAGGTTGATGTTTATGTTATAAGCACAGTTTGTCAGAGTTGAGAAAAATCGATTTTTGCAAATTGAGATTCGGTATAAACTGCGATAAGCGTATGTAAGGAGATCCATGCAAAACCGCAATTAAATTCAATTCTCAAATTGGGCAGCTGAGTTATATTGTAATGCGAAAAGAGTATGAAGTTCGAATCCTTTGGTATCGGGTTTTACCCGGCAATTTCCTTTTTCTTGTTTCTACAATTGCGGATGACCTCAATAAATCCGGAAACCGAGCTGACATTCAATATGATAAATATATCTAGGTACTTTATTCATGTGATTGTTGACTTGAAAATTTATGAAAACGTTATACCTAAATCAGAGAAATTGAGAAACAAATAGTAAAACAGCGACGTTTAACTTTTCTTCTTTATTTATATTTATACACGAGTGCAATGTCGAAACTGCAATAATTCGTAGTGTTCGATGAAAAAAATATTCTACGATTTTTCCATCTTTTCGCTTTCCGTTTATTTATACATACTCATCGACACGAGGTTTTCTTGTCAATAACAAAAGTACACAATCGATCATAGCTGGAATTATGCAGCTTACAGGAGAAAATCTAATAATAACTTGCCGATAATTACGACCGTGCTCGTCTCGATTAAATATAATTGAAAATAAATACCGTCGTATCGTTCTTGTTATCCGGACTCCCACAAGATAAAAAGATTCATTTGCTTTAGAAGCTGACACATCACGTGACGACTGTAATTGACACGTGTAATTCTCGATTACAGAAAGTTACAATTAGAAAAAAAAAAAATACCTCAATTAGATTCGGAATTTTTTTTCGCATATGTAATTATCCTACACAATAATAATCTTCAGAAATTAGTATACCTTGTTGTTCGTTGTTTGATTACGGGGTCTGGCGCTGGTATTTGAAAAAAAATGGCACCGAGATTAAATACGTACCCAATAGAAACTGAATTTAGTATATAATATAATATATATATATGTATTCTGTGAAGTAGGCGAGAATAAATATCCCATATTTCCGTGCTTTCTTAAAGTCCAAAAGAAACATTCCACCAGGGGGTTAAACCCCAGTACATGAAAATTACTAATCAGCTCAGGCCCGGGGTAATAATTCTGTGTAAAATACAGACACAAAGTAAATTTAAGGTAAGGAAAATGGGCAAATGGTATTTATGCGAAATTTTTTCCAACTTTTTACAAGCATTATACGCTTTGTGGTATTCCCAGGGTAGCTGGTTTGGACATGTTTGCTTGTTTTTTTTTTTTTTCTCTCTCTTCTTTCTGAATTTCATTCATTCGCTAAGCTTGTGGGTTGATTTTGATTTACCACATGATCCGCACCGCAGCACGATTATAAATGCCTAATTTTATACGAGACAGTTTTTTTAATCGCAGGTGTCCTGCAATTGATTGCCAGTACCAAAATGGCGTCGATCAATCTTTCGGCAAAACAAATATTGTGCTTGAAACGAGGCGGTAGAGGTAAAAAAAAAAAAATTTATATCACGTTACACCGTGAAAAAAGATCGGACAAATTGATTATATACATATACGTCGAGCTGAAATATCGCGTCGCATTCGTATTGTGACGATCTGCAAAATTAGTATAATGCTGATTGCAGACATTGAAACGATCGCGGACACTCACATCTGGCATCAATCCTAACTATAAGATTCAAAAAGTTATGTACCGACAAGTTTATTGTTTATACACATATGGACGGTGATGTGTTAGCACCGTACGACGAATTGTGGTCGCGGTAACGATCGAGGAAAAATTGTTTATTCACGGAATTGATAATAATTTACAGGTCAGAATTCAGTTACTCTCTAATAAATTATTAAGAGTCCAAAGGATGTTAAAGAAAAACTTATACGAAAAAACGAATCCTGTTGCAAACGATCGTGTTTTTCCATATAATTTTATTATTATTATTATTATTATTATTATTACTATTATTGCTGCTATTGGTTGTTTTTTTTTTTTTTTTTTCTATTTTGCACTTACCATGATCGTGCCGTTTCTTCTAGTCATTTCCATAATACTTGAATGATCTGGGAATACCCGTTTATTCTATACTCGTTGCATGTCGAGTTTCAGTGACACAGGGTTCGATTTAAGAGTCCAAATGCTTTCCTGTTGACAGCTGTTCCTAATGGTGTTTATGTAATCTTGCACGACTTGTTTTCTTATCCGTCAATAAATTATTATTATTATTATTATTATTGTTGTTGTTATTATATCTTCATCTCGATATACAGGAGATAAATCACCACCGTCTATTTGACGACTATTATTTGTTCTCTACAGATAACCGTACCGTATCTTGTTGCTCGAGTCGAATATATAGAAAACAGAAAAAAAAAAGAAATGAAACAAACTGGACATTCGACATCCGCGGAGAAGAGTCACTTGGTTTTTATTCAGTTTTAATTGACTGTTAATCGTACCTCGATTTATCAATTTGTATATTTATTTGTAATTTCTTTTTTTTTTTTTTTTTTTTTCACTCTCTATAGATTAAAGTTGTTGGCTTGTCCAAGTTTTTTCTCTTACTAGTTACTCGCGCGTATTATGTCTGTTGGTCTGCGATAACTTGGCATTATTATAGTTGAAAAACATACAAGTTACATACTATAAACGTAAACAACAACAAGATCATCTTCGACAAATCTGCTGTGCAGGTGCGCTGCAATATAGTCTTTGTTATTAATCATCGTCTTATCTGTTTTCTGTTATTGTATTTGAGACAAAAAAAAACAACAAAAAAACAAACAAACAAACAAACAAAAAAACAACAACAAAAGAAAGAAAAAAACAACTTCAATGTTTATACCTTGTAAGAAGTCTAAAAAACAATTGTCACTAATAATTATGCCTTGTATACATCATAAATATATGTGTATATATATATATATATATATATGCATTTATTTTAAAAACACTTTGATTCACATATTTCTATAGAGAAACAGCTTGCTTTTTTCTTTTCTTAAAATTTAAATGATTTTTAGTTCTTTTGCCTTGTTGAGCGGAAAACGTGGGGTAAATTGCCGATTATTAGATTCTGATCGACTGACTTTATTTAGGCACTCTTGAGTGGTTTTTTATCATTTAGAAAGTTGCGATGGAGAGGTTCTGGGCAGCGCGTCCGAGTCAAAAGACGCGGTCTTACTGCATCCCTTGAACGGAAGGAATTCGCACGAGCCTTACTTACACGCATGTCCAGAGGCGCCGCGAAGCTTTACGCAATAGATTCCTCCTCCCCCTCCTCCTCCCCCTCCTCCTCACTGACTCCCCCCTCCGCATGATGGCTCGACCAGCATTTCATCGCGGCTCATTTTGTTCGATGTGATAGCAACGCCAGCCGACAACTGTTGCTGCTTAGAGGTTCGGATGCGATCTTATCGCACGAATTTCGACCCCCAAAAAACTGAAGCGTTTGAGTTATTCAGGGTTGTCAGCATTAAACTTCAAAGTACCCGAATCAAATTTCGGATTTTCAGGATCGGGATTCGAATTCTAACAAAATTCGGACTGTGAGGATCAAAATTCATATTCTAAGGTTCGAAATTTTGGTTTTTATAACCAAATTTCGCACTGTAACAAAGTTCGGACTTTCAGGATCAAATTAGGATGAAAATTCATAGTATCCAAACCAATTTTCGCATTGCTTGGAGTAACATTCGGATTGGTAAAATTAAAATCCGGATTTGGATAAAAATTCGGATTTTTAAGACGGAAACTCGGATTTTCACCATCAATATTCGGAGTATAACAAAGTTCGGACTTTCAGAATCAAAATTCTGTTGTTTAGGATCAAAATTCAGATCGAGAGGTTCAATTTTCGGATGATTAGGATGAAAATTCAAATTACTGAGAACAAAATTCGGATTGTTAGATTCGAAATACGGACTTATGAGCTAAAAATTCTGATTATATCAAAACTTGGACCGATAGGATGAAAATTTGTGTTATTAGGATAAAAATTTGGATTGACCGTTATTGATCACTGACGAATTTCGGTGAGTTAAATTGTACCGTGTGTTCAAGACTTTGATAGTCGATTTTCTGTTCTACAAAATATACAGTTCGATTTCGATCGGCAATTAATTGTATTAAGTATACAAGCAAACACTATTCGATTGGCGCTATCTGATCTGCGGTTTTTAAATTCGCGGCTCTTATCAGTCGAGTCGCAGAACAACACCACACCAAGGATTAAGTTTCATCTACGTAGATACTGTATACAAGTCGTTTTCTCGCAACAGATGAACTTTAGTATATAGATCCGAGATGCTGAAGCCGATTATCGCCCACTTCAATCTACGTTATACTCACACGTCGGTAATTAAGTCTTAATTAAACTTTGCATCATTAAATTTGGACTGGTTAATCCGAGATTACGCGAGCACGATGTGTAGAGTACATCGCGATAGATGAACCGGCAGAAGTACTTCATGTACAAGCAATATTACAATCGTGTATAATGCGGTTTAATCTGCGAATATCGCAACAAAACCTTTCTCTGCACCGAAAGAAATTCCTACTTGAGGTTATTGTATCATCACCTGAATGGTTAACTTTGCCAAATCTTGTGATTCCAGCAACATTCAAACCATTATTGTAACAATACCGACTTTTAACAGAATATTTCACGGTAATTATAAAAATTAGATTTTTCCCATTGCGGCCGACCTTTCGAAATTTATAGCCAGCCATTCGACGGTTTCAGTCAGTTCGTGGAAATTAATTACTCAATTGCTTGGAAAAAAAAAACAAAAAACATTTGCGCACCGAGGAGTTCGACTATAGGCGCGTGTATCGTATAAACAACAATTAATCGTAAAATTTTACCTTGCTATTCTCATTGCAGAGTATCAATATCACGTTACAATTTTTCATGCCTCTCTTCTAATCGATCAGCTATCGATCATCGAGAGAGCTTCTATTCACAAGCGTAATAATATGATGGCTCAGGTAATTATTGATTATACTCATCTGACCCAGAGTTGCTATATCAGTCTGACTTTTATCGTTAGTTTGTTTACGAGCTGGATATTTAGCTGGAGAAAAATATCTGGATTAGATAGGTGCGATGGTCGTGAATTAGCGGGGCGTCTGAAGAGTATTTTCATCTTTGCGGTATTTCAAATGTTTGTTTCGTTTTATCAGTTTCTTCGCAATGCTTGGAGTGAAGATTTCTTTACGACTTTTTTCCGCTGATCTCGGTTGATTGTTTATCTTTTCCTTAACTAAATATAACTTATTCGGAAACTATGAGTTTCCTCACAATTAGCGGATAAAGTTTTTTGGGGGAAAATATATCCTGAATTCATTTTACCCCGGCATAATTATTCTTGAGAAGTAATTTGTAATTCATGTATCGCATGTTTTTTAGTCACAGCATCGTGTTACAAGAAGAAACGTCTTTCTAAATTGAATTATCGCATGTTCTGGAACGTTCTACACGGTCGGCAACAAGATGGCGGTAACAATTTCAAGGATCTTCCTTATCGATTGATAAAAAGAACGACAATTATGATTTGTGATCAAACTTTACAGCTGAATGTTGTGAAATTAGATGTTTACTTGATATACGGTGCACTCAGTTGATATCATTATACCTGCTCCTCGACATAGAGTGAATATTGATACATCGAAGATATCGACAGCAATTCGTTATACATTCTCCTTCATCGAGCACGTATTCAGATTTGTTTGTTTCGAAATCGATCGTCTCCCTACGTCAAAACAAACGAAGTAATTGCATGAAATCGACTACGTTTTCGTCATAATATCCAAGTTCGAAACGATGAATACAAAAAAATATTATTCCCACGTCATGTAGAAATAGATTATATTTTAATTTACAAATGGACTGTTCAAGGCAGATCCTGACGCTGGTGGTTCTGCTAAAAAATCACTTATCATTCTAGACGGCGGGAATTTTGAGGCACAATTATATTAAGCTTCCTGCAAGCCAGAGAGAAAGAGAAAGACGAAGAGAGATAGAGAGAGAGGTAGGTGTAGGCATGATGGGGTATATAGAGTTACCTGATTTCCTGGGGATCTCTGACACGCCCTGCAGCTATACCGCTTTAACGTTTGCACTGAGCCAATATTAAGGCAGCTTATAGTCCTGATGAAAATGGCGGTTGCGAAAAGCGGCGCACCTCTTCAACGTCTGACGAACGACCGGCGACATACTCGAGTTTCCTTTCGGAATTATTACTAAAATGTTTACCGAGCAAAAGGGTTTACCCAATTTCGTTTTATACGGTGAAACCTAAACCTCTGCGATTCTACCGGTCATAACGGAGACGAGCTGCAGACGCTTCTCACCGATTTTTCTACATATATATGCACATGTATGTACCAGGTGTTTTCGTGAAACTCGCCAATCAACGCCGGCAAGTAGGCAACTGCAGCTGCGTCTCTGATATGCAGGAGTATGAAAGCGACGCCGGTTGCCTATTTGCCGGCTGAAAGCGGTGATTTTAACCAAAACTGGGCTAAACAAGCTTCGCTCTTTTCTTACGATCAATTCCTTATCTCAAGTACCACCGATCGACGTGTTTTCTTCATGATTTCTTTGGGACGACGTATCGAATCGTCGTCAATATATCTCAACTGCAAAAGCATGCTCAAGTTTGTATAATTTTCGCTAATCCTTTTGTCATGGCTGTTTTTTTTAACCTAAATACCTACGTGAAAACACCGAGACTGTTTCATCGGCAAAGACAGTGTCCACATGAAGCGATTATAGTCGCTAACACCGAATGTCGGGAGTTAAAAATACTCCGGGGGAGGGAATTGGCTTTCAAAGGGGAAGTCGACCTGCTTTGCGACGATTGAAACATCACGCTGCAGTCCAGGTCGTTATTGACCAGTCGACAAGCCGTTTCAACTGTCCGTGCGGTCTCCTCAGATCTTTTTGTAACATCCGCATTTATTTTCGTTCACCTTTCATTCCACTTCATTCCCAGTTTTGCTTTTTGGTACATAATAAGTTCAAACTCGAGGCTAAGGTAGGAAAAATTCACTCGCAGGTGGGAAAAATATTTTGCAAGAAAGAGCCTGAAAAATTTGCTTTAAAAGTATGTGCTATGTAGATGGCGATAGACGGAAGAATTCAAAAAAAAAAAGTCAAAATTTATTCATTACTAATTCTTCCATCGTATACCGATGGCAAGTTTTTTGCACCTGTGATGTAGAACCGGTTTTTGGTCAACGGCCAAGTGGCTGCAGGATTTGAGGACCCGAAGTGGTGAGATGAGCCAGAGTCTGAAGGTCAACTGTGCCGGTCAGGATCCCGAGGATATTCCCCATATTCAAACGAGCTACAGAGGCGTTTATCCTCTGGGCGATGACTTCCTCAAGTCTAGGTTTGACCTCGGGCTTAACGATCTCCAAAATCTGTGGCACTAGTTCGGAGATGATCTGAACAGATTGAGAACCGCGATTAGTTAACCGGAAGTGAGGGGCGTACCTACACAAGGGAGTCTAACGCACCTCGCTCATCGTTTCGTCCGCTTCCGGATCCTTGAAAAGGTGGTAGAATCGCGCCTTAACGGACCGTACGGAGAAGTCAGTGTCCAGCGACTTGACGTACATCGATCCTGAGTATCCCAGGACGACGTGGATGTAGAAGCGGGTGTCCTGCGCCTCGAACTCAAAGGGTCCGGTGCTGTTTAGGGGGAACAACCGGCCGACGGATCCGTGCACCTCGTAGTGTCCATTTCCCCGGATGGTTGGCACGCTCAAGTTTACCGCGAGACTTACACCTCCTATCACGGATATCTGCACCCGGTTGAGTACGAAAGTCGACAAGCCGGAAATAGTCGCGTTGTCGACGGTGGTCGAAATGCTTGTTGTTACAGGGAAATTCATCATTTAAGTCATCGAATTATCTGTCAGGCATCATTTCTTTGTCGGATCAAATGGTTAACGCTTTTCCAATTGATGAGACAATTTTAACTTAGAATAAGACTGAAGACCTTTACTTTAAGAAGTCATACACTTGCGCTGAGGGAAAAATATCTGTGTAGTATTATGATGCACGCATCGTTGTCTAGGATAGCGACCTAGATTTTTGGATTCACTTAACCAGAATGTCCTGGTATTTACCGCTTGTTTATAGTCACGATGATGGCAGCTTTAATGGTCTGTAACCTCAACCTTAAAACCAGGTGACGAACGATTTTTACTCTACTTTACCGCCTTGGAACCGGAAGAAGTCTATGAAAATCGTATTCAACGATGAGAAACTGTTGGAAATGAGTAAGACCGATTTGGTATAAAGTGGAAATGAAGGCAAGTCACTTACTGTGGTACAGAAATTGTTTGAAATCACATGACAGTGACGAATCGATACCATTAAGACATGATTCGTGGCAGGACTTTAAGACCATTAAGACTAGCATAAAGTAATTCGGAGTGATTTCCAACGATTTCAGGTACCCCAATTCAGTAGATTGATTCCCGATGGTTTGTAAGAACGTTTGAGTCATCAGTAGTGTCCTATGATTAAGAATTCAACTTCCAGCTGATGCCACTGCGACTATAAGTGGTCGTCGCATTATCGATTTCCTTAATTAAATGGCTACGTGAGAATTATAATCCGCAGATGTGGAATACTTACTTGCCGACGTCTTTGTGGGACAGGTTGTAAGTCTCGTGTTCGATTTTGAGAGGTTCGAGAGGAGGAATGTCCAACGCAGGTAATCCGTTTGGCATTTTAACTCTGATGGTTTCCATTACCGCCCTGAACTTGACCTCCACACCCTTGGACGCCGTGCTGTCAACTATCCTTGTCAAATATAAAAACTTAAAATGCGTCATCAGGTCTGTCAGTTGGGCCTGAGGCCACTTTAAAGATATTGCATAATTCAACTTACTGTAGTTCGTGGTCGCGGCCTTGGCATTGATCAGCGCGTTCCTTGGCACTGCGACTGCATTCGAAACTGGAAGGTCACAGAAAAGGAAGCAATCAAGTATCTACGCGATAAAATATTCTTCAAACATTTTTTAAGGTGCTTGGTGAGTTGAAATTTATTCCTTTGATTCATTTAATCTCACAAGCTTCTCGCAACTCACTTGGGTACTTGTTTATCAGATATTCTCAGTCTTCATGAGTCGTAATGATTTGGTCAAAATGTGTAAGAAGAAAATGAAGAAGATCGAAGACAGGAGCTTGGATACCGATTTTTTTTAACTTCAAATTGCTTCAAGATGGTCAAAAGTCTAGTAACTATGTTCTATTTCACTCCACGATTAGCTTGTTGATTTTGTTTCAAAAACCATTATTTGCACATTCAATCAAAACAGATGTTACTTTTTTTTAATAGTTCTGTCAATACTGCTTTTTTTCTATCGAAATTAACATCAATGCAATGGTTAAATATTCGAATATATATGAAGGTGATACAAAAAATATTTCAATGAAATTGCAGAGTATATTATAGTAAACTTCTAATAAATAAAATCAGAGTAAAATGGTAAAATCGAATAAATGCATCAGATTTTTGACTATCTAAAGTGATTTAAAACGAAAACTCGACATCTCAACTTTACTGTTGACTATAATGTTAGTATTATACTCTTTTCTCAGATTTTTTGAAAAATCATTACAACTATTTCTGTAAACACTGAACACGTCGGATTATCTGGTGAACAAGTTAACGGAAAAGTATCAAGATTAAAGTGACCAATCTCAGTAATGATTCAACTTTCGTGCAATGTCTGAGTTAGTGGAATAAGAAGCCGAACTTCGAACTCACAAGTAACGCATAGTCGTTTTGAATAATAATTTCAGTGATTCAAGGTGAACACGAACACCGAGTGTGTATATCAACATTACGTGTCGCTTGGCTGGTTAGAGAATCGGAAGAATAAAAAATTCATAAATAAAGTCAAGAAACGGAGACAATTACACACGTATATAAGCATTGAAATGACGCTGCGGACTCGTCGAGTATCTCGGACGCTGTGGAAGATCTTTGAAAAGGAAAAGCATAACGCGAGTATCGCGTGATTCATGTGGTGCATCAATAATGAATCCTACTACTCTCCACTTTCAGACTGGAGATCGTTAATTGCGAGGTCTGCAAGATCACGGTCATTGATGGAATAAACTTGTAATCAACAAACTACGTGATTAATCTGACTCTTGAGCATTTCCTACAAAATGATATAGTTGTCCATTATGTGTAATATAATTGTATGCACACTGCACGCCGATTTTTTTGAGACAGCATTGGATACGACCTAATCAATCATGCCTTATTACATGAAAATATGACGATTTCTTTTTACTTTGAACTATCATAACGGATCCACTATTACAAATTTTTCAAGTCAGACCTTGTATTCGTTATCGGTAACCCAAAACACCTCCATCTACAAATTTTTACTAAAATCTGAATATTTTCAAACGTTTTTTTCCACCATCTTGGATTCGCCATTTTGGATTTCGCTAATCTAACCTCAGATTCATGATCAGCCAACGAAAATGGTCGGAGATGATTTTCTAGATTTTGAACCGTGTAGATCTAGTGAAAAGTCAACTTTTAATTGTAGGTGTGATTACAATAACTTCCTTTTTAAAAAAGTTGTTTAAAAGATTTTGATAATCGGGAAAATGGATAACATTTAACTCGATAAGTACGAAGTCGTTGTTGTATCTTTTTTATCGATCGAAAGAAATCTCGAACGATTGGTAAATAGCGTCTAGCCGGGTTAAGAATCACCGAGCAGATTTGTTCTTTATCCTGTTAAAAATTCGCGTTGTTGGTCCGCCGAGCAGCGTGTGCGCAGGCTCTTAGATAAATAATTCATTCATTATAATATATCAGACGTATCTACCTACTGTATATAGAGAAGGTCAAAAATCACGCATACATTACTACAATTGCGTATTTACCGAGCGACTAGCCCACGCGTAAATACTTCCATATAGAAATATAGTAATCGAAAATGTAACATATATATAATCTGTAATCTAATAGTAATCCAACTCATTCC
This sequence comes from Diprion similis, assembly GCF_021155765.1. Lineage (NCBI taxonomy): Eukaryota > Metazoa > Arthropoda > Insecta > Hymenoptera > Diprionidae > Diprion > Diprion similis. Next base: position 23,679,668 of record NC_060112.1, on the reverse strand, counting down.
AAGTTATTATATACACCGTGTGCACTTCCAGTTTCATCATCGAATTACCATATCTCTCGATAATTTAGTCCAATCTTGTTATTTCACTGGTTCAATTATTTTTCCTCTCGTTTACATCTCGTTTCGAATATCACTTTATTTACATTACATTCTACAGTTACGACCGGAAAGTTGTACCAGACACTGATGATAACTCGGGGTTGATAAGACGTTCATCTAGTTACCGCCCACCGTGCCATGTGCATAATTACAGCGATAATTAGGCATTGCGCACTGCCCTTGTTACGATTGCGTTACTCTGTTTTTAACGCAAACATGTTTCGTTGCAAAAGTGTAGTGTCTGTGCTTTTTTTCTTTCTATCCTTTTTTTTTACTATCACGTGACGCTCTCATTACGTCTTCCTGTTTTGCCGAAAGCGAGGGGGAAAATCTCAGAGCAGAAAGTGTCCAGTTTTCAAATTGGCGAGTAATCAAATCTCTTCTTCGCCTCAAAATTTTTTCGTAATACAGTTTATCACGCAACGAATAATGGATGATTAGACGTGCAAGAGAAATCGGATTACGAAAGTCGAGCCGGTGAAAAAAATATTTGCATGCAAATAACGATGATGTTTCCTCACCGTATTCGCTAGCCGTGTTCTTTGCATTAATGATCATTTGTTTCTGCTTCTGAATGGTATCCGAAACTGAAAAATTACGTGAAACTTGATGAACAATGAAGGATGAATAAAATTTTCCTCGAATAGTTCCAAAACCAAAAGAGTCAAGGAAATATAAAAAAAATAAAAAAAAGTACTCACTGTAGTTTCCGGCGTTGACGGTGGCATTTCGGAGGCTTCCAAGGAGGTAATTGGCGTTCAGATCAAGGGGAAAAACTCCTTCTTGACAGAGTATAAGGCTCATCGCGGCGATCAGGAAGACAGAGGCTCTCATGTTTCCGTCGCGGGTGGAAAAAGGAATTGCGAAAATGGGGAGACGAGACACAGAGAAAGAGGAAAAGAGTGAAAGAAAAAAATAGATGAAACAAGAAGAAGAGAAAACACTGAAAGGGTGAGATCCGAATTTCCTGACGATTCCAGACCGCGATCAGGGTGGAACCGTGATATCCGAAGAGACAAGAGAGACTGCCTTTTATCAGGTGGACGACAGTCGGAAACAGCTCGGACGATTCACTGACTGAGAATAAAATGACTGTTCTGCGGAGCTTCGGCCATCCGTGACGTGTTCGTGGCCGCATAATGTATGGTGAATTCCGACCTATGCTCAACCAATTATCAAACGCTAATGTAGGAGTGGTTGGGTTTTTCATTCTTTTATTCACTTATACTATAGCCAGGTTTTTTGTCCTTTCTTTATGCTTTTTCTAGAAAACTGCGGCTTAGGATGAGGGAAATTGGAAATATAACTAACGTACGTGGCACGATTATTGGGATGTAATTTTCGAGATTGTCAAATTTTTTCTAGAGGAAAACAATATTGTTTTATGCTTTAGAATTGGATTAATTCATTCATGCAACGTCGAGCTTGCCTTTATTTTTAATATCTCTCTTTTTCTTATTCTCGTTGTTTCAGTTCGTTGCACGGTCTGATTTCCATTGTTCTCTTTTTATTATCACGTTTCAGGTTGTCTTCTGTCATTGTGTAACACCGACGTCTCTAGTTCAGCGTTTGAATTTCGCGCCGCGGTAAATATATTACGCACAGATTTTAAACTGCTCTATAAAGTTTAATACTGCATCATTATATTATACGAAGTAAATTTCTAATGGATAAATTACATCTATATGATACAGAATTGCAATTGATTATGTTTTGCTATAAATAATATTATAAATAAATATTCGCCATTTTATCTTATATTATTATCCTAATTTTTCTTAATATACTCAATCTCTCAAGGACTTTCACAAAAAATGTATTTTCTTACGATCTTGAAAAAAAAAAAAAAAAACCCTGGGGATGTTCGAGGGTAAAAGTCATCATTGCGGTCTTCGGGTCGTTGGTCTTGGATAAGGTCCTAAGTTTGACGCATAAGAAGGCCTTTGTGGTATGGGATAAGCGAGAATGGCACCTGCCGGAACCGGAAGCGGAACAGCGCTTGAAACGGCCATCAAAACCGCGAACAATAACCAAAACAGTCCTTTGACGATCTGAAATGATTAATTTTAGAGATAATGTTTCTACACTCTCAAAAATATCATTTTAATTACACAGCTTTGATGTTCTATTTTAATTACACTAACAGGATTGCTAATAAAATTTTTCGCGGTTTTTTTTCAGAGTTGAAAAAAAAAAACAAAAAAAAAACATAATAACCACAGAAACGAAATCAAGCGATAAATTGAATAAAAAAAAGTTTTGCCTCCGGTTCCTCCCTTTTTTTTTTTTTGCTTGTTTTAATTCGCTTCTAAAATTACCGCTATCGTTAAAAAATATAATATAAACATTTGTAGTATAAAAATTAAATAATATGATTATAAAAAAATATAAAACTGTTAAGCCAATCAAGTATTTGAATGAAAAATTCCATTAGTTTTGTTAGATAGAATGTCGAAAAATAATTGACACGTATTTTTTCTTTTTTCAAATCATATATATATATATTTGTTAATGAACATTGAATTGAAAAAAGAAAAAGTACGTGTCAATTATTTATCGACATTCTATCTAACGGACATAATGCAAGATTTTTAAATTTTCCATTCTAATACCTAATTAACGATGAAAAAGTCAGAAGTAAATTTAGTTACCATGTTGAATGGATGTTTCGGGTCGCGTTTCTTGCACTCGATGCAGCTCTTTGACAGATCAGACTCTGACGAAAAGATGTAAATATTGTCTCTTTATAAGCGAGGAGGGCCTCCATGGAGGTGGGACCGAATTCGGGTCAGAATGGAATACGGCAAATATTCGAATTACAGGTGTGTGTAAGATATCATACATATACACGTCTTCCTATTGCATACGCACTTTCTATTCCATGTAGGCGTGAAAATTTCGCGAAGTTCACCTCGTCAATAAGCCTTCAATTCCCGTTGCCATCTACTTTACATTTTTTATATACATATACGTTTATTCTACTTTCGATTTCCCGCCTTGACCTTACGCGACGATGATAATTTTTTCGTCCTTTTAACGAAACTTCTTTCAAGAGTTTTGTTTTTATAGGTATAATGTTATGTATTGTCAGGAAAACCTAGTGTAGGAGGTGAAAGATAAAAAATATATATGTATTTATACGACGATTGATTTTCATGCGAAAGAAAAATTCAAATATAGGAATAATTAATTCGCTGGATTATTCAGGAAAAATCATTTATCCAGGAAAAAAGAAAATTATTGATTACATCAGAGTCTTTTGCGTCAAATTAACGCTTATAATGCTGAGTAAAAAAAATTCATATCGTTAAGATTATATATATTTATTTCACATAGAATTTTTTCAACCCTCTCAAAGTCTGTAACGAATTGAAATCTGAATTCTGAAATCTTTCACCAAAATTAGATTGGACAATTTTGTTGTGATAATTGTAAAAAATGAAATCTACGCACGATTTCAGCGGCAATCTTGCAAAACGATCTATATTTCGGACCACAATAATTATCCCCGGTACTTTGTTGGTTCTCAAAAACAGGTGAACCCATAGAATCATTACTTCTTTTCATGACTAAATTATAATAGAAAAAAAGTGAATTTTCGTCATTTCATGTCATTCTTACATGGCTAAAATGTAATTTTCCCGGAACGGTTATTTGGATGAATTATCGTTGTATATAACATAAATATACTATACGCACATAAATAATTACTTGCATCTATTTTCACTAGTCGGTATTCCGCGATAATTTTTCTAAGCTGACGTAATTATTTTCTTGCGTGAATTGTCCGTCATGCAAAGTATTAACGACAGGTACGTTGTGTGTATAAATTTATACCACGCGATGCGTGTTGGTACGTACAGACATACATTCACGAGATAAGTTCTGTGTGAGAGATAAGCATCGCCGTTTGCGTGTTATAAATCACACGAGATTCAATCTATGTGTAAATAAAAGCTGCCAAAATCGCGCCGTAGTTTGAAAATTCGCAAGAAGTAATTGATTAATTTTTTGATTCACGTTTTTTGGATAACGTGTACACTATGAAGTCAGGACGTGTGAAATTCCTGCACGAAAAGCGGTAACACCGCTTATCGCTAAAAAATTTCGTACACTGCGACTAATTCGCAGTTGCAATTCCTTGTCAGTTATTAACGTATCTTTTCACTAATTTACTTCAGTTTTTAGGTCTATTTTGCCTTCATCATATTATTATTATTATTACGTTTTCAGGTATATGATTGACTTATGAGAAATTTGCGACTTCGCGGTCCTTGACATCTTTTTACCAGCTGAATACAAATCAGTCCTTTACCCAAATATTCTCCGGCAGGAACTTGTCGGTTGTGTTTTAGTACAGCGGTTAATTTTATTCGGACGGACGAGGATCGAGGACGTCCAGGTTTTTTTTTTACTTGTAAAATGAACTTGTCCCTACGCTCGTTTGTCTCCCGTTTTACAGGCTAAGTTGCGATAATCAATCGAAGCCAGAATTCGAAAAGATGAAGAAGAAGATAAAAAAATCTACAATCTGCTTTCACGAGCAGCCGCTTAAAATTTTACACTTTCAAATTTGCAAACGTGTGACACTAAAAATTTTTTCAATAACAATTTTTCTGCAGATCAATGTAAAAATAATCAATTTTAGAAGTGAGAATTTTTAGAACTCATATACATAGTTATGGTAACAGTTGCAAGCTCAAAATTCTGTCGAAAGTTACAGAAATTGGTACGTTTCTATTTCTATAGTAAAATGAAAAAATAACGGGGTGAAGAAAAAAATACTAAGCCTATATTGTAATTAATAACTAATTTGGATATGTATTTTTGTTTGTACTAAATTAAGATAATTAGTCTTTTATTCGATAGAAATTTATCTGTATTAATCTAAAATCTTTCGTCAAAATCATTGAGCGTTCTGTTATCCCGTTAATTTTGAGTCAACGGGAAAACTGACTGAAAAATTCTACTACAGCTGATATCGATAGAAAAATGTTACCAGATAGCTTATATCGATATAAGGCAGACTTGTACGAGGCTCACGGTTATAAAAATTCAATTGTTCTATTTTGTTTTCAGTCTGATTCAAGGTATAGTTAAGATTCGCGTAGAGCTGTTGTGTATGATACATACATATACATATATATTATATGTATATTATGTAGGTTCGAAATATGCATCAGCTTATTAAAGCCGTACAAATTTGAACATCACTGACAATTCACGAAGTAGCTGCTAATTCGAATATAATACCTATATAGACTAAATATGGCAGTCTACGTGTATAAATTAATAATTAACTATAATTCTAAATCACGTTTAACGCGTATTTTCTCGCAAGTCAAGCTACAGCGTTCGTTTTCTCGTCAAACGATTCAAGCGATGGATCGTTCTTGGTGAGTTCCGGAGAACTGCAGATACTGTCGGTCTCTTCATTCACGGATTCCAACCGTCGGGATCCCAGGGACACGTGAATCACCCTTGAAGAACGAAAGATAAATTAAACAATTTGTTGATTAGCGATATGAAATAAAAAGAACTGACTCGGAGAACTACGAGACTCGAACGATTCGAATGATTTCACGGTTTCACTGGTTACCGAAAAAAATGGAATTAATTAAGTAAATTAATCAGAAGTGACTTGGATTTTGGTTCAGATCGTTTAGCATGACATACAGGGATTTAAACGACTTGGAAATTCTTCAATTTACTTGAAATAAGTAAAAAGATTTGAAAAGGCTTAGAGCTGATTCATGACTTCATGAATGAAAACGAAGTTAAGTTATTTTGTATATGAGTTGAGTAAATGCCAAGTGATCTCAAGTTACTTCGGAAAAGAGTTCAACGAACTTCTCTGCAAATGTATAACCACTTGCATCTGACTTGCTAGAAGTAAGCCTCATACTCGCTTTCAGGATTGCACTGCAATTTCGTTTTATACTCACATACTAAGTAGCAGAACTGCGATTTGAGTGCTGAACGTCAGCCAGTAAATTGAGCTTGGAGTCGTCTTTACAGTGGCGTTGTAAAGTTGAGAGTATAAGACGGTGCTGACGAGCGGTACAGCATTGTCACACACGGACAGAAGAGCAAACACTTTCCCTGAAAATGGTTTCGAATATGTATAACGCTAAGTACTGTTCTTGCGCTAGCCGCACGTATGGATCGGTCCAACTTTAGACCCTTTCAAATCAGGCAATAGCAAATGTACCTCTTTCTGACACTGGAACAACCTTTGACATCATCGACCTGAGAACTGGCGCCACTATTGGACCCAAAGCAGCGACCACGGCACCTGAAAACGAAAGCGAATGGATTACCGGAAGTTCATTTTTCACGAGAGCAATGATTTCAGTGACACTATAGTATATTCTTTTATGGATGATTCCACGGTTAGATTCATCTGAGAAATCGAGAAAATGCGGCAACCATTCTCCACGTAATCTCAAAGTGTTTTTAAGTGAGTCTAATGTTCCTGATCCCTGGAATCGATCCCAGCTTTGATTGACTGTGCAAGTAAATGGTTATTATGAGACACTAACCTACGTAGAACAGAGCCGGGCTAGTTGCAGTTGCGTAAAAGACACGGCCACTCGCATGGGATATTGCTCCAACGGCTACAATCAAGGTGTCTCGCATCCTAAAGACTTTACTCATGATCGGAATGCCGAAGAGCATTGCTGAAACGAAATGTGATGTAGAGTTGACAAATTCGTTAGGAATTGGGTTGTTATAAATCGATCATAATCGCTTACCTACGACGAATAAACTCGATTGGACGGTTCGGAATCTACTGAAAGTTGCAACGTCCCATGAGAATGTTTTCACGGTGTAGAGGTAGCTCTTTTCTCTCTCGTCTGGAAAATGCATGTAAAACTTTTGGTCATCGAAAAAGACAAAGACGAAGAAAGTATACATGATAAAGTATCGACTTCGTAATATCCGGTCAAACGTGAAATCGAATTCGAGGAGAGTTCAAGGCAAACGAAACTCCTCGGAAAATACAAACGAGAATATTTTCGCGTGCCGTTTGTGCCCGTCACTTTGCGGTTGAAATTATCTTTGAAATTTGATCCTTGAAACTGGTATAAGGACTGATAATATCCAAAACAGGGTGAATTACTTCTTTGGAAGGTGTAAAGAGCCATGGCCAACAGCAGAGTCCACAAGTAGAGTCTCCTGCGTTCGGGTCTCGGCTTGATCAAAGTATTTATACTGGCAACGACGTGTTTCTTGTCAAAATAATCGAGGAACACGTTGCTCCCCCTATCCAGCGGCATCTGCTGCGGTGTCGTTCTCATTTCTAGTCTCAAGACGGAGTAGATAACGGCGAGAATTAGGAGCGTACCGTTGATGGCGAACATTATCGTGTAGGACTTGTTGACCACATTGTTGAACAGATAGGAGCCCAGGCTAATTCCTGGAACAGAAAAATGGACTGTTAGCGACCGATTCCATTCAGTCCCCACCTGAAACACATCGAATCTGAAGTTCTGACCTGTAGGCATAGTGCTCAAGTAAACCACGTCCAGAATGGCGACGCGAATTGTTCGCTGAGTGACCGAAGACACGTCCGAAATGTAAGAGAAGCAGCTTGCGAATATCGCGACGTCACTGCCCAGTATGGCCATTGGCAAGCTAGCCGTGTAGAGGACCATGTTCAATGTCCAGGTGTCCATTACCGAGTTCACCACGATCATGAAGGAGAATATTATCTTCCCAATCAGCGCGATCACCAACGGAGCTTTTCTCCCTCGGCGATCACTCCAATTCCCGTTAAAGAGTGCCAGGATTATGGGGAATGCATGGCTTGCGATGTCGTTCCATTGCTGGAAGGTCGATACCGTCACCTGGAAATATTGTATGTTTACTTATTTTTTTTTCGCGGTGATGCTGAAAAGAATTCCTCGCGTGAATATAACGAGATATTACACAACGAGTTTAAAGTGTTGGGGCAACTCTCTTATCACATAAATCTTATGAAAACAGATGTTCAAAAGAAAAATCTGCTGGCAAAGAACGAGCGTCACTTCGTAAAATAATTAACCATAACCAATTACCGTCCGGCTTCGAGATCGTATCCAAAGGTTATCTGCAAGGCAAGATGTGACTATAAGGCAATTCGAGCTATCTGATCGATTTTGCAAGGACAAATCTAGATCGGCGACGTCGAGTGGCCGTCAAATCCATCGTCATGAATGAGTCAATTGGCCGGAGCGAGTGTCAAGTGAATTTGGCGAGTTGCTTACTTGAACTTCTGTCTGCAGCGTATCGTTCCCGGTTAAATTGTCGCAGATCTCTTCCGACAATCCATGGTCGACGCGGCACGCTTTGTTCACGTAGAAGGCCTGCTCGACGACGGAAGTCGTCATGTAAGCCATCATATAGAGCCACATTGTGGGCTCCACCGACACGTAGCGAATCCATCCGAAATACCTTTTGCAGAGGTTCGGCTTCCGCACTTCCACGTTGATGGACCTCGTCTGAAACATCCGGCGCAATGAATTACTCGTATGATTCAATGCTCCGAGTGACCTCGGAGTTTATCTCGAGTGCAACGAATGACCCGCCAACCCACATCTCGCGTAGATTCTTCCGTGCGTCTTTGCGTCGACTTATCACCTCATCGCATCGTCGCCGTTGAATGAAACCATAATAACACACTTGAAAGTTTATCAACAAAGTGTTGCAAGCAAACAAATTCTGCCTGAGATTGATCAAAGGCTTGTGTATTTTGTGGCAATATATCTTTTTCAACGACGACGTCTTCTAGATCTGGTATCGATTATTAAATCTCATCAAGAATGTTTAATGGCTTACCTCGGAGTTGGACGAGCTCATTCTTATCTTGAACCAGTTCTCGACGCCGGGGAAAAACACTCTTCAACTTCTTAGCCACTTGTTTCGAAGCGGTTTCAGAACCCTCTGACTATCGAGCTGTTGCATAAGCAGGTTTCATCTTTCTGCAACGGATCTTAATCGCGCGCTGTTTGTGTAGGTATTACAGGAAATTTGCGCACGCTGCTATTATAGCAGCTGCCTCGTTTTATGAGTAAAAGTCGAGCGTCGTTAGCTTATGAACTGGTTTTACTGGAAGCGCGGTTCTGTCCGGATCATTGAGTTTTTCCCCCATTAAACTTCTATCGGAAAGTGAAATCTCTCGATAAGAGGCAATCGATGTAGATCTTTCAGCCACCTGACGTACATATCTGTAGATCACAAAAGTATTACAATTATTTTTACAGATAACAATCAGCAATGCGGGTCGACGTTGAATAACATCCGCAAGGAAGAGACTGTTTTCTTTGAAAATGTTTCACCAGGCTCAGAAAAAAAGACGCCCGAGAAAACGTGAAGTAGAAATGAATATCTCATTTTTTGGCTGCACGGATCAATGTGATTTCAGGTGATGAGAATCGCGACGAATTTTTTCACCTGTCGCGCAAACTTTACTGCCACGGTTACTCGGTTTTTATTTTAATTTTTTTTCTTCATTTTAAGTCGTATATTTTCGAAATCGATTTTTAGTTACAAGAAATGGAAATCTGAAAAATATCAATTCATAGTCATTCGAAACATCTAATTTCATAATTAAAGAAAAAACAGATTCTGAAGATAGTTGCGAGCCAAAATTACAGAGCAAATTTGTTGAAAAGAATTAAGAAATAATAACACAGGTTTCTATTGAGACGGATAAATTTCGATTTTATGATATCCGAAGACTGGAAAGAAAAGGAATGAAACGCGTTCGGTTTTCCCGAGCCGTACGTATCATCCCGCGAAATACGAAACGAGCTCACCCATCAAGTGTCCTTGAGGCCAAATTCACACGGTCCGCATTTGAAAAGGACCAGTTTTCTCATTTTTCCCGCTGCTCATGCGCTCCGTTCAATCCTCGTCTACCGCAGCGCTACACAGAGTTCTGTGCTAATCAAGGCACTGAACACATGCGGCTGAACACGCGGTGGATCCATGGACATTCAGGAGTGAATGATACTCAAGTGGATCGCAGCCGACTGAGAAATGCTCGGTCAGTTGGCCATTCGCGGGACTTGCCGCGTTTCGAGCGCGTTAAAAATCACTCGAGGTCGTTTCATCAGCCTTATTCTTCCTCGTTAGACGCGACAGCAGACCGGCCGGCGTTCTCGGAGTTCTCTCGAAGTTTCCTATCGACTAAAGTTGGAACGATCGTATCTCGACGTCGTTCGCGCAGCTTCGTTTGCGCAGGCGCCAGGGTCACGTGACTCGGAGCTATTGATTCCGATTGGACGAAGAAGGTGAAAGAACTTTGAACGTAGCTACGAAAGGCATTGTTCTTCACTTAGGCTCGAGTTATAAAAGCGGGAAATTTTTTCCCACGACTAATCGAGTTCGAAAAATGCTCGTCGATTAATTCTAGGCTGACCCATCGGTGCAATATGGTTACGGGTTTCAAGTTGCGTGCATCATTGATATCTCGAAAATGAATTGGACTTTCATGAGAAATTAAATAATCTTACCGTCAACTTGCTCAGAGTCAATTGCTCGGTTATTTAAACCGTCCCGGTGTCTGGTTCTTAGTTTTTTTTTTTTTTTTTAAGACGTTCAGCACTCTAGCTGTGTTACGTAACTCGCATTCATATCGTTTTTATTAGCTATATTGAAGCACTCTGGATGACTGAGAGTTGTTGAAATTTCAAACAGAGACGTTCTTCTTGGTGGTAAACTTTGTGTGTAAAGAATAAATTCGATCGGTTATCACGTGTATAACTATATACTATGAGAAATATAATTTTTACACTTGAGGATCATGTTTGATTCACCTTTGAACAAATGTATTTTCTTTATTACTTCGATAAAAATTTGTTTACTTTTCATTTGTAATTAAATTTTATTACAGTGAGAAAATTTTCATCTCATTTCTGGTTATCCTCTGCAACCTCATTCATTATACAGTGCATTCGTTTTAGGCCATTAAATATAATACACCAAATTTGTCTTATTTAATTCATTATAATATATAGCAATGCATGTATTTAATTAGGTAGTTATACCATTTTCTCGATACAGTGTAAGTGTCTACTAGGCTCTGAATACCGGCATAGATTACGAAGTTGAATGATGCGTTAATTCGTTAAATTGGTTGCGCGCGGTTATTCGAGTAGCTGAGGAACGCGAGTCGATCATCCTTGGAGATAAGTTATTGCCGCAATAATAATTGACGCCAAAAGTATACAACTTGCTCGTGTGTAATTATGTATAAGAGACATGGGAGCTGGGCAGTTATAATATACCCATGACAAATTAACGTTATCGTCTTGATATAGTTTAATCGTTTGAATATTTACTCTGAGGATTGAGGATTGATTCTACCTTTTGATAATTTGATATGGCGTCATATACAATTTGAAATTCACTTCAAGTATAGCATAGATACGGTACAATATAATGGCACGATATACGGATCATTCACGTAATATTGACTATACGCTGCATTTCTATTATTTATATTCTCCTTCTTATCAGTCGAGTATTTGAAATACGTTTCGTAAATTGTTTACACGATAAAACAAGTGTATATAATATATAGATCTACTAACGCATACGGGTTCAAGGCTGAACTTTAACATTCGATTTATCGGATCGAAATTTTGATATAATTGGAAAAAATAATTCATAATTATAATAAATATTGTAAGTACGTAACGAAAGTCGTTGCACTGTAATTCGGTGAAACGTTGAGATCAACGCCACGCTTCTTCCCATCTTTCAGATAAGACTGTACAATAATATACGCAATATTAACGTCGACGAAATACCCGACTGATATTTTATGTGCGGTACAATATACATATGAATACGTATATATTACGTACCAGCATGTTACACATTTTACATATTATTTTCATCACTTATCATACATAGTAATTGGATACACACATTTACAAACGTTAAGGTACTCGCCAGACATCGACACATACGAGTACATGATTAGTATTATTTAAGAGCTATATTTCACGGTGATAAAAGTTTTCCGATGGTGTTCAAACACGAATATTTTTTTTCTTTTTTTTCTCGCTTCCTTTAAATTAGCCATCGAAAAACGAGAAATCCAATTGAAAAATTCAGTTCAAGTGTTAAATTTGAATAAATTAGAACGAAAATACTTTCTTTATTATTATTATCATTATTATTATTATTATAATCTCTTCGGTATTTCAGGATGTTGTAAGAAATTTATTTATTTTTCATCGTGACAAAAGTTTTCCGATCCCATTCAAAATGAATTCTTCCTTTTTTTTTCTCGCTTCTCTGAGTTATCGCAAAACGAGAAATCCAATTGAAAAATAATCAGTTCAACTGTTAAATTTCAATAAATCTGAACGAAACTTCTATCTTTTTATTATTATAATCTTTTTTTCAAGGAACGATAACACAGATTGGATTAATGGGGATTAAAAAAATAAGTGATATCCACAGTTTATTTCATTATTATTTTCTTATCTTCCAAAAATCCTATTATTTACCTCTATAATGTATGTATATATGTATTGTATATACCTATAGTTCATTTCATATACTCACGATGTTTTATATTTAAATATAATAAATATTGTATGTATATTTACAGAACAATCACATATGTATACGCTAAATAATAATAGTAATAATAATAATACCAAATAATAATAATGATAACAACAACAATGATCATATATACCTGTAATATGTTGTATTATATTATTTATAAAGTACAGCCAAGGATGAACAATATCTCAATTATTCTTTATTATAAATTAATGGTTCCGATCTGATTTCTTTTACTCTCCGCGTATGTGTTTGATTTCTCATTCTTATCTCTGTTGTTGTTGTTGTTGTTGTTATTTTTTTTTCTTCTTTTTTCTATATTCGTTCGTATTATAGTTTTTCTGTTTTCGTGTATTACATCTCTTTCAATCATTCCACGTGGTCCCGTTCGTATATACCATCATTTCTCTTTCTCAAAGTACAATATTCAATATACATATGTATATACATATAACATATCACTATACACATAATATATTATTTATATTCAACCTATTTTAAACTACAGCTTGAATTCATTTTTTCGAAGCTTCGTAACTTTCGTCGTATTCCTTGCCTCAAACTTTTCTTATTTTCGTTGTATTATGGTGACTTTAAATAACGATGATGAAATTTTTATTTCACCTATGATTAGCTCTCTTTCATCCTCTAGGTATATTGACTAGAAAGGTTTAAGTGCGTAATTTAGCGCCTGTAAGACTTTATTTAACCCGCGTGGCTCGAACAGAACCTTCGCATCTTTTTCGCTTATATATACGGGATATATATATATATTAATAATTATTAAACACGTATATTTGCATGTTTTGCATATGTATAGAAAAGACGCAGCTGTAAAATTTTTCAATTTTTCAAGTACCCAGTTATTCTTAATCCAATGTTTTTCGCAGTTTTGGATTTTTGTTAACCATAAAATCGTGCAGATCGTTCAATTAGCGATAATTAATGATTAAGTTTAGAGATTATTCGCCCTTAGAGAAGATTGGCACGTTAAATCTGCAGAAGACATTTCATCTCTTTTGTCTAATTACGTACGTACAAAATATTACTAATTAAAATTATTCTTATGGATCTCGGCTGTTTCGTTTTGATTTCAATTTTCTCCCAACCTCAAACACTGTAAAATCTTCGCCGTAAGTTATCAAAATTCTCGTTTAACTAATTAACGGAAAATATTTGGTTTTTAAAAATAATTCAACTTCAAGTCAATTATACTATATTAACTGCTGATTAAATTAGTTGAGATAAATAAAATGAGATAGATCAAATATCGGTATTTCGATTTACTTGTAAAATGATCAAACGTAATAAATATGTGATCGCAAAAGTTCGATAACTTTACTTTTACGTAATTACGACATGACACTATAATAAATTTGTTGGAATTGGAGAAACTTTTCTCACAACGTTTTACAATCTTTGGTTGGAAATAATTGACAATAATAAGTCAATTTATATTATTGGGAAATTGACACACCTACAATTTCAGTTTTGTTAAAGGTGTTTGATAAAATCGAATGAACTGGTTGGTATTCCACCGTGACGTGTGAAATGGAAGTGTTTTTTTTTTTCATTTTCTTTTTCTTTTTCTTTTTGTCAACAAATATCCTTTTACATTAAGCATCTAATCATCGTCATACACGTCCGGCTGTAACATTCAGGATAGACTTTTTCTATTTCGTATCCTTAAGCGGAAAGCTTTTTGAAAAAATAACTATAACGTGAGAAAATACACGCCGGAAGCAAAGGGACGCGAATATTTTCTCCAGAGGTATAAAAAATTCTATCCTCAAGAGGAACGTATTATGTAATAGGCATATTTTTTCTGGGAGGATTAGAAAAGGACATTAGCGTGATCGCGCATTGTCGTTTAATCCCTCGACGACGATGTGTACAAGTTATGTGCCTATTTTTGTCGCCATGTTCCGACCTTAGACCTTCCCTTAATCGATCGGAAAATTATAATCGGTATTATATATGCACACCGCGAAGCCGGAAGCCATAAATTGTCCATGCAGGTAAATTCGTAAAGCATGATTTAAATTCGATTTATGTTAACGCAAGCATTATCAAAGATTTCCTATCATAAGCAATCATTGGAATGTAAAAGAATTGATTTTCGGTCATGGTCGATAACTTTAACGCCCCGTCATCACAAATAGGCTCAAATGTATTCAACGTCCAACTTTGGGTGTCGTCAATTCTAATACAGACACTCTTCAGAACTATTTTTTATCTCAAATTTCGACATAATATCCCAAGGAATGTGTTGCCTTAAATTTTAATTATTAAAAAATGAATTTTCTCCTGAAGAAGTGAAGTATATATTTTTTTTATCTTTGTATAATTTCTTTTAGCTTAGGGAAGAATTTTTTTTTGTTTCTTTTTTAATTCGTACGTTCTCGAGAATTATTTTTTTCAGACACGTCGTCATTTGACACAATATGAAATCTGAATAAAACAATGTATTTTGCAATTTGTCTAATATCTTTCATACTTGTTTCATATTGATACAGATGGATTATAATTTCGAGATAGCAGTAATTCCGAAATCGATGAGATTAATTCGCCAAAACAGGAATTAAACCTCGATTTTGAGGCTTTCTGGCAATTGATTGTTAGCGAGATTCTTCTAACAGACTTTTCTCCACTAAACTTTAGCGTTCGATTTAGTGGTAGTCTGCCCATTCGTATGTACCAAACCTCGATAAAAGTCGTCTTGCAAAAGGCCCAAAACCTCTCAAACTACCCTAAAGCGCCACGACGCCATTTCTCGACGGGATTCGCTCGACAACCCCCGAATTATTGTTAGAATTCGTCCGTTTGAGAGATTTGACCGAGTTTTGGTTCGCCTTGGAGAATGCGGAGTTGCTGTCCTCGCTCCTCGGTCCGTCGAGGAAGTACGTAACCATGCTCCCCTTCCCCTTGACCTGAATACTCCCCCTGCAGGTGAGCGGGTAACCCTTTTGGTGGAGGATATCGCGGACCTCCTGCGTCACCTGGATGCCGTCCAAAACCCCCGTCGAGTCCATTCGCGAGGCGACGTTCACCGCGTTCCCCCATATGTCGTACTGCGGCTTACGGGCTCCGATGACACCCGCGACTACCGGTCCGATGTTGATTCCAACCCGCATGCGAAAGTTGTTGAAACTGTGCTCATTCACGTACGACAACTGGTCGCGAATCCTTAACGCGTAGTCGGCCATCGCCGTTATGTGCCTGTAGTCCTGCATGTCGCAGGTGCTCTTCGTAAGTCCTGCCAAATTTGTACAGACAATGTCAGGTGCGAAAGTTTTTTAAATCAATCCTTAGAGGACCAGGGTATAAGGAATTTGGAAAAATCCTTTTTTTACAATCAAAGTCAAATGCTGGTAGATCAATGACAGTATGACAAATGGCGTAGGCCGGTCCTTTAAGGATTAAGGATGTATTAAGGCTATACATTATCAACCAAAAGTTAGTCGATCGTCGACGATAATAAATAGGACTAATAAACTAGGACTCTGTCGTGCAATGAGTTCATTTTATTTAGTAACGCACAGATACTATCCAATCCGATCTAATATATTCCGCAAGGACTGCGACAAGAAAGTTCATGCAAGGACTGTAACGGTAACGCTTTGACCATTCGATGATCCAAGAATTTTAAGGAAATGCGAGACTAACCAGACGCTGCCATGTACGTGGCCCCGGTGCTCTTGATCTTCTCAATGTACTTGAAGTCGTCCTCGGCAAGTATTTCGTCAAAATCGGCAATGATCTCGTTGAGTAGCCGAAGACATTCGACCCCCTCGTTATTCGCCTCGAGTTCGATGTAGAATTCGGAGAAATTCGGTATCGATGCGAACATTATGCAGACAAAGGCGCACTGCTCGTGGTAGAGTTCCTGAAAGATACAAATCATCGTGTGAGTCCTTTTCCGTTCCCCCATCCTTCTTCGAGTGTCCATAAGAACTCACGTCGGAATTAACAGTGTAGAGAAAATGCTCGGCAACATGTTCGGGAAGTATGTTGGCCAGCAGTTTCTGGTTGTAGGCCTTGAGGTGCTCCATGTCCTCCTTCTCCTCCGTCGCCTGGAGCTTCCACAAAAAGTCTAGCCTGTAGGTAGCCTCGGTGTGCTGGGAGTGGGCGACCAGCGCCGCCATGAAGGAAACCACCAGAACACCGGCCAACCAACGTCCTCTGGGTTCCGAGTCCAGCTCCGTCGAGGCCTGATAAATGCTGACGGCGAGGTAGCACGCGACGACGACACTCAGCACAGCAACCTTGAAGACGGATGTGAGGATCTGGTAGACGGCGCAGGTGACCATGACCAGCATGACGAGGACCGGAAATAGCTGGAAGAGTACGATGGCTGTTAACCGTTTAGATCGGAAGAAACGAGAGACAAGAGCGTGTGGTGAGCTGGGGCTCTTACGTCGGCGAAGAGAACGTAGTAGCAGGTCGTGGAGACGCTCGATATGCTCTCCATCACCGTCGAGTTGTCCAGTATTTCTGACGACGTGGTGCTCGTCGCGTTATTGCACTCCTCCTGCCCCTGGAGATTGATCTGAAATGATGATAAGACCAGGTAGGTTGTAGTAGAGTTTTTCTTACTTCACTGACAAATTGCCGGTCGTTAGGAGTCCCCGGAACTCCATCCTACCATTATCTACGCCTCCTTGGCCCTACAATTAAGCTCCGAGAGACGGAGGAATTATCCTTATTTTCTTTACCCAGAGCTGCAATTAATTCTATCCTTAACGCGCCTTTTGCTCCACCTTCTGCCCTACCTTGTGACTACCATTGTACAAATTATGCCGCATTATTTAACCTGGTCTTGTTCTTAATAACAGGTTACAATTATTTCGTGAAATGATGTCTGGCGAGTTATTCATCGATGTGTAAATCATAAAGTTCGTGTCAACTTCCCCTTTTGTGAATATATCGTCAAAATCAAAGACAATGTGGCATGCAAATGGTCGGCACGTTGGTAGCTGAAAGTGTAATTGTTCTGTCGATGTTTTGTTCAGCGAAATAAACTTCTCGCATCGTGCTAAACAAGTCACTGGACAAATATTGAACTGTGCAAAGCCTGTAAACATACACCGTGAACTTAGTCAGCGGATGAATAGAGAGTAGGTGAAATTTAGTCAAGGGTTGCAAAATTTCTGACTTGGACCAACGAATCTCGCCCGAGCATAACTTACCAAGGGTGACAATACCGTTGTGAAAGTGAGGAAGACCACGATGGAAGCAATGCTTTGGGCCACTATACGCTTCTCGTAGATGTGGACAGAAATGCTTCTCACCCAGTGCGGTACTACCTGTTGAATGATCGATTTAAAAAGGTTAGAAATTACTCTGCGAAAATACGTGGAGAAGGATTAGTCACCTCGTTCTTTTCGGCGAGTAGAATTCCGTTCACGAGGAAGATGACGAGGCCGCCAAACAAGCTCGAAACATAGAAACTAATGCTCCTGTGAGGATGGATAGACAAAGATCGATTACGAGGATTCGAATATCGTGGCAAGCCGCGGTTACACGTGATTTATGACTGCGGGGTGCATCTTTCTTACCCCTTTAAAGTGATGGCGATCGCTGCTACGACGATTAGATAGACAAATGCGGAGCAAAGGAAGTAGGCTGACAACATCCTGTCTCTCTCTCTGGAATACTGCACAGTTAAGGATTCGAGGTATGAGTAAATTCAAGGTTATAACGAAGTCTGATTCAGGGAGATAAGAGTGGAGGAGCCTTTTTTACCTTCTCCTCGATGTCTGGCCGTCGGAATGTCAGTATAAACGGGGTGCAGTGCTCTGCTCTTAGTCTGTCTATGCTTCTGGCGTCAATGGCCCTCATCAGGTACTCGTTAACCTCGTCGTCGGGGTCTTTTTCGCACTCAACGGTATCACCGAAGCCCAATCTGCAAGGAACGGAAGTTAGGCGAGCTTGAAAGCGTTATTCGCTCTGTAATACGGACGATTTCGCTTTGCGAATGAAAAAGTGGAAAGGAAAGAGAGAGAGAGAGAGAGAGGGATCAAGTCTCCACCGACTCGTCGAGCGTATCAAAGGGTCGCTACCATCCATCCTTCTCAAATGTATACCAGGAAGCCCTAAGACGGCGGGAAGAATAATTTCTTCTTGGGATTTAATGGAAACTCTTATACATTCACATAATTCACGTTAAGCCGCCTGGGGCTGGTAAAATTGTTATACGCCTCCGAAAAGTGTTTCACGGTAATAAAAGTAGCATGTCTACACTACACCACAATACCGAGTTTCGTCTTGAAATATATCTTGAAATTATAGGTACAGACCACAATCGCGTCATAATAATGAAGTTTCGATGTCAAATTATTCATGTACCTACATATCATACACGAAAATCGCAAATGATCTGAAACGGTAGAAACATTTTACCGTCACTTTGTGAAAGGTTTAACGGAAATTTCAAACCTTGATGGTTTCTCGAAAGGACGGTTACTTAGATCTCCGTGTGAAAACGGTGTAAAGGTTGATCGTCCAGCTGGTGGACTTACTTGGTCTGCTTGCCGTGCTGAGAACCGTGACCCATGACCCTCATTTCCTTGGAAACGTTGCCGTTCACTGAAAAACCTTTCCTGAGTCCCGATCCTGGCGCCATATTGTCACGAAAAGTATCCCCAGGCACGATCAGGTATGTCTGAATGTTGTGCTCTCTGAGGTAGGTGTTTCTTTCGCCACCGTGACCTTCCTCGACCTCGTAGTCACCTTCGAGGCAGGCCAGAGTCTCTTTGGTGATGTGTACACGTCTGGTAATTGAATTTGAGAACAGACTTTGAAACGTTAGAGAAGTTTCGCCATCCTTGGTAGTGAATTAATTATATGAACATCTAGGGGGGTAATCACTCCAGACATACACAGGAAATGAATCAACTAATTAAGTTGTCATTATCATTCCTCAACCTTCACTCGCCTCGCGTTATCGCATCCTCAAACTCAAAGCAGAAGAAAATTTTGCTTATTTCAAGGATATATCACCCGATGCATCTACGGTTTGGTGAAAATAATATCCAAATGAAAGAATTTTGAAATAAAAATGGAAAGACATTTCATTCGGTTCTTGATTCTCATACTCAGTTCGTCAATATTTTTACTTTGACACTTTATTGCAGATGGACTGTACACCGTAAACAATGGTGGTGTTTAAATTGACTAAAATTGACTGATGTAGACTAGAAGAGAATACTTTTTGTGGTAAATTCGGTAAATCAACATCATAGAGTGTTGGACTGACATCAGATCAAAATGGCACCAGATCGAAGTCTATGCCAATCAACACGACACTTTTCTTACGGTGTGAACCTGACGCATCCGTAACGTTGAAATAAATCCTCAGATCTGTAACGCTAGATTTTCTTTTCGCAAATTCGTTCGCCATCCGTAGCGATCGAGTGAATTTTCACTGTGCCCAATTTGGCGGTGGATTTGGCAAGTCTCGAGGTTGGAACCTCGGCAATGAGCATCCTTCGAAGCTGTTCGCGGTGGGTTTACTTACCCGGGTATACCGCCACTCTCCATGTAATTCGCCAGAGTCACGTCGTTACTCCATACGTCGAACTGCCACTTTCGAAGTCCCAAGACCCCGCAGTGTACCCTTCCGGTATGGATGCCAACCCTCATGTTGACGTTGACGGCCATTACCTCCCTCACCAGCCTGCGGAAACGTTCCTTGATTTACGATCTTGTCATAAAATTCGGGACAGGGTCCGTCCCGATATTGCAGAGCTTTGCGGAATCACGACTGCAGTTTCCGCCTCAAAGCTCGGCCATTTGCTTTTGCAATTTCGACCTTCATCTTGTAGTTTGGAAAAAACTACGGCGTTTTACGTAGTTCGAAACTATTTCGCTGACTGGCGTTTGCCAGATTTTAAGGCGCGCGTAACTTCCTCTCCTTGGCAAATTTTCCCGAACATTTTGGATTTTTTTGCGCTTTATGAAATCGAGAAACCATGTGGCTGTAAACCGGCAAGCGGAGCTCGAGTTATTCTCGTTTCGTCGAGCGAACTGCGCTCGGCTAAATCACTTGCGCGTGCGAATGTCGGGATTAAGAGGAGCGGAATTGGTTTTTATTTCGGAATATTTCGGCTGTTTCTTATTTTGCCAATACAATTGAGATGCGGGCGGTGAATTGGCTGGAGAGAAAAATATGCCGACCACTTTGCGCGGAGCGTGCAGGAAAGTGGGTCGAGGCGAATTCCACTTCTTTCGGGCACTCGTGTCAAAAGAACAATAAAGGAGTTGTTATTGTTCCGTTATTGCGTTTCAAAACGAGACCAAAGGAGAATTGGAATTGCTGTTAAAACAAGGATTCGGGAATGGAATCGGATCGTCATGCGCCCGACGATATTTCGCCAATAATTCTAACTGTTGCAGTGACGAAAGAGCAACTCGTAGCGAAAACATTTCGGCACTAATGAATAAACTGGAATTATTCGTCCGAAAATTTCACACGCTCGTCGACCGGTTAATTTTCGCCCTTGTTTTCAAGCGTTCGCCAATTTCGAACACTTCGTACAATTCCTCCCAATTTGTACTTGGCTCACGTAACAAGTTAGCTACGAGGAAATAAAAAAATATGCTTGAAATTGAATCATCTCGACATGTCGATATTATTGTTTTTTAATTAGTGACTAATTATTTTTATTTCGCTAATTGCAGGTCGAGCTTGATTGCCGGCTATATTCCGGCACAGACACATTTTTCAAATGGACAAACTGTACCCTGTAGCCAAATATTTTCAAATCGCCTGAACTTAGAAAACGTTGACGAATAAAATTCTTAGAATTGTTCGATTCAAATCCTTGTCTCTTAATATCCGGGTTTGACACTTCTTGACCGACTGTACATCTGATGCACCCTTAAATTTCGACGTTCTTGGTTCAGAAATATATTAAACATAAATGATGATGCTCTATCAATTCTCAGACCATTCCGTCGTTAATGCAACCGTGAAAATTAACCACCACTAGTGTTGTAACAACCCTTAGGCGAGGGAATGGAACGGGATTGAGTTTGCAAACAGTTGAGTCTGCTACGTGAAAGGGAATATATTCCCGCTTTGTCTTAGGTTCATTCGGCTAATCTCTGTCGTCATCTTGTTTCGCGAAAAGTGAAAGGATAAAAGCCCGCGGGTTTGGCGTCCAATAACCGCGATTCGTATTTAGTAACGCTCTTTGTTCTCCTTCGTATTTCAGCTGTATCTCTTCCATGCGAATTGGCGCCGGCATTCTTCCCTTGCAAATTCTGAGGAAAAGCTCATCGCAACGGCGAAAGAAAACCACCCTCCATCCCCTTCGTTCGCCACCCTTCGCCGTGTGTAGAATTTTCCCGATATATTCGCCTGTGTTGCCAAATTCACGGACCGGTGAACGCAATCGCGTTATCCTAATACCTACACAGATACTATACCAGTATCGACTTGATCCGACCACAGGTATGTACAAATAGATAGGCAATATACATACAGAGTATATATACCCTGTGTCAGCCTTTTATATAGGTATTGATAAACTTTGCTCGAAAATTTTCTCTTGCTATGTTATTTTCTGTCGTTTATTCAATTCAAATTCTCTGAAATCGGGAATTCCGAACAATTCTGACGGGGTGATCACGAGCTCTAAAGAGTTGTTTGGAGTCGATATTTTCATATCATCTTCAGGTGTTTGTACATCGGTGTTCACTAGGGTATTGCGAAAAAAAGAAAATATTTATTTTTTCAAACATGCATCGAAATTTCGATAGAAGATCTCAAGTAGAATGTCTCAGCCAAATGTAAGATCTTAATACTGATATTTAGAGGTGCCTATTTTATTTTCTCCATCTTCCATTTGAATAATACTTTTAAGAATTCGGAAAATTTTTCTTGTCAAATCTCATCCCTTGATGAACGATTCCGCAATTATCATCGTCTCAAGTTCTCGTTTCTGTTATCCCATCAAATTCGAATTGGAAATGACCTGACGTGAATGTGGGAATAATTGATATCTGTGGAATGAGAAATGATCAGGAGGTGATCAACTCTCGAGCGAGTGCCGAAAGACTGAATCGCGTGGGGTGAAAAAATGATCGGTGTTAAGTGTTGTTAACTGGGGTGATTACACGTGAAAAAAGAATGTTGACTGTCGTTGTAATCCGTGAAAACTTTTCTGTTTTGTAAAATACTTTTATTCAGACAATTCTAGCCGGCTGGAGATTAAGGAGGCTCCACCACTCGAGAGTCTGGCGAGCTTATGCAAGAGTTGGAGTGAGCGACAGACTCGGTGAAGATTATCGGTGCTTTCGAAAAGCAGCTGAGAAGAGGAAACCGATGGACAGCCGAGCTTCCGGTGAATTACTGCTGGAACGCACTGGTTGGCAGTTACGTCCTCGAGCTTGGCTTGGCTCGACTCGGCTAATGGCTATTCGAGAGTTTGAAAGCGTAGAAAAGTCACCGTCGTCGGATATCTGAAGCTTGGGTTTGTTATGGGGCTACGGGGGGAAAAATATCGTGTATCGTATCACGTATCCGAGACTCCGTAATCCGCGTGCTCTTTCTTCCTCATCTTCGTCTTATTTTTCCTCATTTTTCTCGCCATTTTCCAACGTATCATGTACCGCCGTCAAAGCTCGAGCTTCGATACCCTTTCCACCGTTTCTACGTTCGTACATACGAACTGGAACGAGATTGCGGGTCGTATCAAAGTACCGCGCGTTCCGCAAGCGCTTCGAGGGAGGCTGAAATACATATTTCAGAACTTCACGTGACGAAATAAGCGGCACACAGTACGCGAGTGGGTTTTTATTTATTCCCTCAGCTTTTCGCCGAATTTTAGATCACGAACTCATTCGCAAAGTAAAAATTACGGTTGCAGCAATTAAGGGGACGTCCGATCTTCAATCTAACCTATTTTCGTTCCCATCCCGAGCGACAAGTTGGCTGAATCAAACTTCGGTGAACGATTAAATTCGGTTTTCGATCCTTGCTAAAATGAGTTAAAAAAAAACTGACGAAGCAATAGAAAAGGTATGAAAGTCAGCCATTGGACAACATGCTGCCATAACTTCGAAGCGAGGCGGAAATTAAACATGCTAGTGCGCATGCGCAGAGTTTTTCGTCTCTCCAACGTGAACAGTTATCACCCGTAAACGTTTCGAGGTTATGTTGACTTGAATGCCTCGTTACATTTCGGCTTCCTCAAATTCTAAACTTATAGTATGGCTGCGACTGTTTGGTCAACCTGACAAGCACAGAGAAAATCGGATGCCGATTAGTCGAGGCTACCACTGAAATAACATCATACAGCGCATGCGCATTGCGCTGTCAACTTTCGAAAATTTTTAGAGTTTCTTTAAACTACTACAAACAAGCATAGTTTTAAATTCGTTTACCGTTTCCCAAGATTTGAGACAATTTTGTTCCTTCGGAGTTAAAAAAGCTGTAACATACGGTTCCGTTACTCGGTCGGTATGTACTTACTCCGGCATTCAGTTAAGGTGCTTCAGTTTCTCCAGGTTGTGCAATATTTGCCGAGTACATACCGGGAATTCGACGACTGAGTTATTTGCGGGGCTGTAAACTTCTACGTATTGTTGTAACGAGTAACAACGCTGCTCCGGATGCAGTTGCATAGGTATAAGTGTGTGTAGTTTCGGTACGAACTTTACTGTCTGGCAGTTCAAGTCTGCGGCACATGGTGTATAGTATAACTCATCTCGGGAATGGGAAGCTCAGTAATTATTCATGGCGAAACACTGCCGTGAGTTTATCATCAAAGCAGCCATTGTGTACAGTCGAAGATTAAACCGCAAGCTCACTAATTCCACGAATTTCAATCGTACCATCAGTCGGTCAATCAGGTAACTATAAATTTCAAACATCGAACATCAAAGCCGCTGCACTCATCTTGATTTTGATTCCGGATAATTTCGGCGCAACCGAGCAGAGAGTGCAATTATTATTCCGACGAAATACCGCCGATCGGAGTTCTCCGCATAATGAAATCACGACCGCGTTATACGGAACACGCGTCCTCGCTGCAAGCTTTCATGTCCGTGCCCTGGCAGTGTGTATAACAGCTTACTTACACGTTGTCGCTGTTAAATGCTGAACATTAGACGGGACCGCGTGACAACGTCAACTTATAATTGGCGTATATCAGTTAATAGCTTTCGAGGTGGGGTGGAACCCTCGGAATCTGCACAACGAAGGTTCGACGCTCACCGAAGGTGCTTTTTGACCCGGTAACTAGAAATCTGCCAATGAGCAAGCTGCGGTCGTCTAACGCTCGTCGTCTCTATATATTACTAACCCTAATAGGTCACATTTCAATAGAATCGCGTAACGGTTACACAGGGTGAAAAGTGATATCCTGCTTCACCAATGAGTTCTAAAAGTCTAAAATAAATATCTAGCTATATTGTTTAAGGATCGCTGAAAAACTTCTCTCCGTTTTTCTAACCATATTTGAAAACTCGTGAAAAAGGTGGTTATATTATGATTTTCTTCATCAAGGCTTGAAGGTAAATCAAAATGGCGACGCGTTATCCAGCTGCCAGTTGGTCCGGTTGACATATCTTTCTGGAAACGACGTTAACGACCTGCGAGCCAAAAGTACGGTCGGATGAATTTTTTTCCCGGATTGCCCCCAGGCTTCCCGTAGCTTTTGATTCCGGTCGTACAAGGCCACTCATTATATCGCGCCAGCTTTCCTCGTCGTTGAGTCGTCACCGTTGTCAGTCATTTCTCTCTCGTTCACTTTCATTTTTTTCGCCTGTATTATCTCACTTTGCCACTGATTCTAGCAGGACACAATAATAACGACTCTCAACAATTCTTCCGGGGAAAATTAACGCGCTGACTGTTTTAAATGGTTGCAATTACAAGTGCAGAGAGAGAATTACGGATCAACGACGTAAATCAGGGCCGGATTTTTGATTATTTTCCAATACCATTCGTTTTTTCCTACAAGAGCACACTTGACCTTCGTGTAGGCATTGTGAGCATCAGCGAAGAGTACCTGAGATTTGGCCTTAAGAATTTTAGGAGTACATCGACTTTCCCTCAATTAGCGTAAGAAACAACAAAACAAAACGATTGAGCATGAGAATATACTGAAAAATATCAAGTTTTGTCTGGTCAACTTGAATTGCTTCCAACGTAATTCTACATTGCTTGGAAATCGGTGCTACAGTCGGATAAATTCGCTTTAAATTAGTGCTTACAAGTGGATCCGAGCTGTCTGGATATTCGGATATCCGAATTAATTGGATCCGTCAGTTATGAAATTTCAAATCCGAATAGTTCGAGTACCCAAATATTTCGGGTATCCGGGTAATTTGGATAGAGTATCCACTTCTGCGTAGAAAATCTATAGCGAATTCACAGACGTTTTCAACAATGTACATATATATTATTGGAATAATTTGAGTATTCAAATAAATCAAGTACTCTAACTACATATAGCCGAGCACTCGAGTATTTGAACTATCCGAATAGTCCGGATATCCAAATTCTAGGTGATGGATCCACTGGATCCGGGTTGTTCGTGTAATCCGGATACTCAAAAAAGTGGAAGCTCTTCTTCAAATACTCACGTAATGGCGTCGATCATGTCCAGGCCCATTTCAACGCAGCAGTGAGCATGATCTGGTCGTGGTTCAGGCAGGCCTGAAACGCAGTAGTAACAGTCACCCAGGAGCTTAATCCTTAGGCAGTGATGCTCGGCCGCGAGTCTATCGAATCTGAAAACGGATGAAAAGGTGATCAGCATTTGAGGCACCCGTGAATCCTGCAGGCAGAGGATAAACGAAGGAAATTGTTACTTCCGGGGTTTTGCCTCCCTTGGGATAGAGAATAGTAGATAACTGAAAAGAAAAGTGCACGAGATGCATCTCACCGATTTTCTTCATTCTGCGATATCTTGTCGTATACGAATAAAAAGAACCCATAAGTATTGTTTTTACGTGCCAATTTGGCTGTTTTAGGGGTAAACCCACGTATAAAGTCTACCCCCAAAAAAGATGGTGTGAAAGTTTTGGATAAAATAAATTGCACATTACTTTGTACCAACAGACGATGATATGCGTAGTGTTTTTACCGACTGCAAAGGTTGCTTTTCCTGATTTTTGGGCCGATTTTTCGGGGTTGAATGAATAATAATACAGCATGTTATAGAATAAAGATAACGAGTGACTCGAAACGACGATTGCGAATCCAGCTTAGCATAAGGATGTGAAATTTAGCGTTAGTTTTTAATTTTTTTGATAATGGTGGTCATTTTCCATCCCGACGTAGGACTTTGGGCCTGACGATGATTTATTCGTACGGAAAGTTTGGTACGCCGGGAGATCTTCGAGAGGTCGATAGATCGTCATGAACGCTCTAACACGCCTTGAAAATGATTTGACGACAGCAATTTACGTGCGCCTGAGGTTTCCTGCGAAGCAGATCTTCTCGTTATAAGGGCGCCTAAATTCCAGATTCGAATTTCGTTTCCGTTTCGGTCGAACAGATGCTTCCAACTATACCAACTTGGATCAGTTTTCCTGTCCCAAGAATTTCACCCGCGGACCACAGAACCTGCCTACCTCGAATCGGAGGAAGGGAGTATTTTGATTCAATTCCCGTAGGGAAGTCCAGGGAGTGTGATGGTGATTAGACAAGTTCCGGGAGAAATTCGAGCTCTGGCACTGCTTGCGCTCTATTTTACCTGAATTTACGTAAGTCGCGACCGCTTTGATTTCGACCTTCGAAACGCTTCGTGATTTGATAAGTCGACTTTCACAATCATAGTTCTTACTGGAGAGAAATGTTGAGTTACTATTCGCTGACTTACTCAAGGCACTACGGTGCGTGTGTAGGTAAGTTAAAATTTTGTAAATTCTCACCTTTAAAATGACACCACTTGTAATGATCGTTTGTCAACTTCACTCGAAGACACTCTCCACCAACCTGTAAACTCTCTCTCTCTTTCTCTCTCTCTATTTCTCCGTTATTTCAAAGCACGCTCTGTGCATTAACGAGCTCATTTCTCAAATATGAGCTTCATTAAGAACACCTGCGTTTCCCTGTAATCTTATTTCACAATTTTTTTCAGACTCACCGGTATTCGGGATACGCGACAAAATAAAGAAATATAATTGAAATTAATTTATTCCGCCTCGTTGAATATTCAAGAGTATTTTTTCTTCTTCTTCTTTATTTTCAACAAAATATCTGCATAACTTGGATATCTTTTATACTTTTGCCTACTATAGCGATAATTTTACTCAAAAGTTTGCCAAATATTTTCCAAAACAATGTGCTTGAGTAAAATAAATAAATTAAAAAGGGAATGAAGAGAGAGAAAATAAATAACAACTTTGAGATATACATCTGGAGCTAATCAAGTTTGATGTGATCGAAAAAAGACTTTGAGACTCAGATGATAATGTTAAAACCCTAAATTTCAACATTTTACTTTTAATAACGTTAGCATTTTATTAGCATTTATAAAAAAACGAGGAAGAAAAATAAAAAATAAAATATAATTGTTACGGTGATGTTATACAACATTTTGATGGTGGGGGTTTGGAAATTTTTTTCCATCTAGCAACATGCTTGTAACTTAATTTCTGATCTTTCAAGCATATTTAGGCTTACGGTAAAATAATGACTGCAAACGCAGGAAAACCCCATGAATTTAAATGGAAAACTTCAACCCCCGTGGTCGAGGGGTAAAATTTTTTTTTTTATTTCTGAAACAATTACAGCGTGACTTTTTACGTATTTCGAACCGATTTAGGGGGCGGAAAGGGTCAAATTAATTTCGACCCCAAACAACAACGACTCTAGTGTAGATAAATTTGAACAAAGAAAAGTAAAGTTTCATGGAGCCAGAAACACGTTTTTGTAGACTGAAATCTGGGGAAAAGATTTCTGCAGATTCTGATTAAAGTTTGAGGGAAAATCGAAAGCATTGGGTAATGATGATCCACGAATTTTTGCGCGGATGAAATTAGGATCTTTAGTGTAAACGATGCATGTTTGGGAAAAATCGTTACTTCGCACATCTATAAATGTCTGAAATTTACTAAACTATGAAAAACAAAATTTAGGTACTCTTATATTGAAAAGCAAACTTCTTGAAAGTCATTATCCAATTATGAAATAATGATTTTTCCATATTGTTTTCCTCCTGATGCCATGTATCCTCACGATAACGT
Organism: Diprion similis; assembly: GCF_021155765.1. Taxonomy (NCBI): domain Eukaryota; kingdom Metazoa; phylum Arthropoda; class Insecta; order Hymenoptera; family Diprionidae; genus Diprion; species Diprion similis. The sequence goes on along the minus strand of NC_060112.1, from coordinate 23,650,796 downwards.
TACTAACTTCATTCTCATGAAGCTTTCCTACCTTCTACTGCTTCCGGTTACCAAATTACCACTTTTTCAAACTTTTCAATCTTCATTTCGTGTGTGTTTTAAATTATAGAGGAATGGATCAATCGATTTTTGACGAAATTTTAACGATACGTAAAGTATTCGGTACAGACATTTCACGAAACTTTTGCACTTCTATTACTTCCGGTTACGTGTGTAACGGAATGTGTAATGAAAAAATAAATATTTTTCACAATTTTTGGCAAACCTTCCTAGAATTTCTACATACGTTCGTATTTAAATAAAACTAATTCCAGGAAACTTTTCTCATCCTCGACTATAGAAATCGTCCCGATTTCCGCTATTCGAACATCCAACAAACTTAACCGAGCTATTGCAGACTTAAAGGGGGATTATCTGATGATACTTAACGCGAAAAAAGCTGAGCTTTTTTGTTCATCGGGGTATTTAGACTTCCCTTCGACTCGCGCTTTTAATTGATCGATCCTGAATTTTAAGCCGCTTCTTCCTTGTTTAGAGTCACGACTTTGCTATGTACTTCATCCATTATCTAAGCTCAGGAAGTAGTTTGCCGGTTGAATTAACCGGCTTCTCCGATCTTTAGATCGAGAGGGATCCTCGGCTCTCGACGTCGACGTTTACGTTTTTTGTTCTCCACTCGACCACGGCTTAAAGGGTCGCTTATTTAGCCAGCAGGCCGTGCTTCGATGCTTTTTACCCCGCTTGACCGTTGGTTGTTTTCTTCTCTTGATCTCCGGCAAGTCGAGCTCTTTCCTCGTTAAACGGAAACGACCTGTTTGTTGTCTTGAAATCCTCCCTTTCTTCCCTCCCCCTCTCGTATAGTATTTCCAGGTCAATTTAACCGTTTAAGAGAAATCGGCGATCGAAGATTCGTTCCAGCCTCCTCGAAATCTCATCCGCGTTTTCCTATCGCTCAGAATAAAATTTTGAATTCATTTAATCGAAAGTATCGAAACCTGAATTTCCTAATCCAAGGAAGTGTGAGGACTCAATCGATTTAAGCGAATTAATCATTCGACACTTGTTTGTCAATCTTAGGTTAGATTTTTCTAATCACCGTTAGAGATTCTGAAATTTAAATTATTTGACAGAGTGAATCTTTAATTTTTCGTCAATTTTTTTCAACAAATTGTAAAAACATTAATTAAACATCAATCACAGCATCGACGTGATATCGGTATCTAGAACCTTGAGACGATGCAAAAATTTGATCAATTTGTGAAAAAGAAACGGCCTTATTAAATCGATTCATCTCGTTGATCCAATAATTTATTTGAAAATTGTTTCTTCGCGCTCTGCGATTCAAAGTCTGTAAAAAGAATAAATTGAAAATCAAATAAAAGGAAGATACTTTAGAAACAAGCCTCAGCAGAATTGAAAAACTCCTTCTGGGCAAACTCAGCCGCGGTTGATATTTTTATCGATTTTCTGCACGTGCAAGACGGATATATGTATAATAAAAAAGCGTACAAGAAAAGAAAAAACAAATGTTCACCTTACAGTTGGTATTTGATCATCCGAAAAAGAATAAGGAAAACAAATATTTGATTATATGAAGAGCTAACTCAAATTCGTGTTTGCTTTGTATCTTCTTGCGGGGTTAATGTGACGAAACCTGCGAATGTGTGACTCGCACCTCGAGAAACATATAAGCTGTAAAATTTCAAGGACTGCAAAGAAAAAAAAAAAAAAGAAAAAAAAACTAGCTAATCGCAAATTTCTGCCAGAGTTGAAAGATTGCGAATCTTTTCGAAAATTTATTCGCAAGAGCAAAGGTAGAAATAACTTAAATCGAGATTGACGATCCGAAACCCTGATTACAGATTCATTGAGTATATTTAAATTTTGAATTTCTCAAACGTCCGGAGACTTTTCGAGGGTTCTCAGCGAGCCAATTGAAAAGAGATTATCTAGAAAACCGAGCTTATGTAAAACTTAGAATCCCGTCGGTTATTTTGAAGTCTAAAATCCAGTCCCTGCAACGCTTGTCCTTTGTCCCTTTTCTTCTTAATCTGCTCTTATTCGCAAAATTTAGCGAAGAAAATGCCCCTCGTATTTTCAACGTCTCTCCGCGCCTCGCGCAGCTATTTTCCCAAGGGAAATACCGTTTTTTTCCCTACACGTGAGATGTAACACGCTTTTCAAAAGTTTCTCAGCCTCACACGGATTGTCTTCGCGTTTTTAAATTTCGAATAAAGCGACGTTCTTTTTTTTTTTTATACATATATGTACCTACTGTTTAGTCGTGTTAAATTTGGATTTAGTGCATGGACTGTACGCAGGATCGGTTATTCGATTGCTTTTTTCTCCACTCACTCAGCACGCATTGTCTTCTCTGAAAACATGCCTATTTTTATAGGATCTGCTTGACTCAGGCTCCGATCTGCAAGCTTTTTGTATCAATAATTTTACCCTCTCAAGAATAAGCGGTAAAAGTTTTCCCCGTTGTACCGTGTAGCCAAGGACAGTCGATAAGAAAAGATGATACGAAAAAATACTGAGGAGTAAAAAATATTAATAAAATTAAAAAAAAAATACTCTTTTCCTTAAACGACGAGTCTTTTAATCTATCGCTTTTCTTCCCGCATCACTTGCAAGGAATGAAAAAACTTGCGAACAAAGAGATTTTTCATTCGCAAATAGCTGAAAATTTAATCGCCGTTAGGTTAAAATATCAAGGAAAAAAAAAAAAATCATTTCAAAGATTACAGATTTTATCATCCTGTTGGGTATAAATTTAATTGAAAACTGAGTTGCTCACCTAGCAAAAAGCTCGTTCAAAAGTCGCACCAATTCCTCAGCAGTGCATTGGTCTGACAGCGATGTGAAACCGCAAATATCAGCGAATAGTATGCTGGAAAAAAAAAAAAATAAGAATTCAGCATCGTCGTACACCGATATTATATTCTGATTATTGTTACTTCAAAATCGTCAACAATTTTCATTAGTTACCGTAAACGAAAAATCTATTTCTGAGTAGAAAATGAAAATAAATTTTGTGGCAAGAGGCAGAAGAATTTTATCAGAATTTTCTAGTGATACTATAATATTTGAAATTTTTTTTTCAATAAACATGAATCCAATTGTGAATAACTTGCAATATACAATGAATGCAATTTCGATTCATCGGTTTGCCTAATATCGCGAAATTCACGGCTCGTGAAAATAAAGGATCCCTCTATTCAGTTTAGAAGATGAATAAATCTAGGAGCTTATATACAAGGAAAGCGCTCGGGGAAATCAGTAAAATCTTTGGACCTTTTCGGCCAAGGATTCCTGTTTCACCTGCCGTGGGATATTCCCTTTACATCTCTCTCTCTCTCTCTCTCTCTCTCTCTCTCTCTCCTCTCTCTCTCTGTCTCGTTTCCTCGCCAAGAGCAACAGCGTCACATAAGGGGGGTCGGAGGTCGGTTGCTTTTGTGATTTGCTCCATGGGGGCTAGGTAATAATCGACGTGACTGCAGCAGAGGAGAGAAAGTAGGGAGGGAAAAGAAACCCCAGCGGCGGTGTACAGAATGATGAATAAGACGAGGAGAGAGAGAGAGCAAGAAGGAGAGTAAAGGTGGAAAAAAGAAGGATTTCAATTCACCACAGGGTTGTTCAGGGCCGAGTAATTCTATGGGGCGTGAAGCCCCAGAGGCGCCTGTCTGTGGACCTCCGTAATAGTAATGATAATAATAACCACAACGATAATGATAATAATAATAATAATAATAATAATAATAATTGATGAAAATAATTTTAGAAACGAAAAATATATGACGTTGAAGTCTCTTCTTTTTTTTTTTTCTTTTTTTTTTTTTGTTGGATTATTAATTTCAATTTTCAAAAATACAAAATTTATACACATGCAGTAAGCTCTTTGGTAATTATTTCAAAAATTTTTTGCTAGCAATAATTTGAGAATATCTTTGCCAGATATTATTCTTATCTACAGAAATTGCTTTATAACTAAATATCACTATCGTCGTTTGAAAGATATATATTCTTTATTTAAATATTTATAGTTTTGTGATAAAATTTATAGAGAGAAATAATATTTCGTGTCAAGAATCGAAGGTGGGATAAGAAATCTTGGAAAACAAGCTTATTTGTAACGCGTGATTTATGGATGAACCCTTACCTCACGTTCTCGTGCCTCTGTATGTAAATTTTATGAAACATGGTGTCCTTAGGTTTCCCAGCTATGTCAGCCTTCATTTCCATCGCCACGTGGCGCGGCAAAACGCTGAGCAGCAGTCGCTCCTAGAAAAAAGAAGGATGATGGCAAAAAGGAGAAATAAAGAAAACAAAGAAAAATTAAATACACGGAATAAAAATTTATACACAAATAACACAAGGATAATAAAAAAAAATTTTCTTAACATCATTTAACAAATTTAGACACATATTTGGGGCTGTGAGTTTCAGGATATCTATACTATATACATATATTGGGGTGGCGCAAAAAAACCGACTATTTTTTTTTTTTCATGAGTCTCGTATGACAAAATGTTAGTTTTTGATGCTTTAAGAGCCCACTCCAAAGGACAGCTCAAAAAAAAATTTTAAGAGGTCGCTCCAAATTTTGGCAAACGTCAAAAATCGTCAAAAAATTATATTTTCAGTATTTTGTTTGATTTTTAAATTCATGTCGTGGTGTATTTTTATCGATTCTTTCTTACTAAATTAGAGAAAAAAAATTTATGAAATTTTAATATGAATATTAAAAGGTCGCTCGAAAAGATCTAAAGAAATGCACCAAAAAATTGCAAAAAAATTATGAGCGACCTTTCAAAATTCAAATGTTGAACTGAAACATTCGGAAACGTATTTTTTTTTTGTCTATAAAATTATGCCGTAACGAGAAAAAAAATTTTAAAAAAATAAAAAATCGATTTTTGACGATTTCTGACGTTTTAAAAAATGTGAAGCGACCTCTCAAAAATATTTTTTTTAACTGTCCGTTGGAGTGGGCTCTCAAACCATAAAAATCTAACACTTTGTCACACGAGACACAAAAAAAAAAAAAGAATTGTCGGTTTTTTTGCGCCACCCTAATATACATGGAGAATGATTTCAAATGTTGAATGTTTTTCAATACACTCCTCGTATATTAACCAAATTCCTTATTTCGTATTTCATTTTTATTTCTCTCTCTCACTCCTATTCTTTGTTTTTTTATTTATTCTCTCTCTCTCTCTCTCTCTCTCTCTCTCTCTCTCTCTCTCTCTCTCTTTTGTACATGTTCCCAATCGAATTCGAGGAGCGCAGCTGAGTTTAGGCGATAAAGCATTCGGTTTTATTGGGGCTCACGTAGCTCGAAACTTGTCCCAACAAAAGTGCGGCCCCGCCCTAACTCGGCAAAGACGACGCCATTGTGTCATTTGATTTGAGATTTAGTTCACGCATCGCTGAATTCACGACGTGATCCAAAGACGGGATCTATTCTTCGCCAAGTTTTCGCACACGATTCTCCCTACGGGTTATTCGCCTTTCGCACTTTCATGTTTTCTTTTTTTTTTTTTCTTTTTTCCTACTCCAAAAACTTTCGATATTTCTCTCTTTCTCTCTCTCTCTCTCTGTCGCGAGCTCTCTTACTCGGAAGAACGATTTTTACTACTGTCTTGAACTTCCGTTCGGATTCTTCGATGTTATAACTATCCGAAATGAAATTCGGGCCGTTCAAGTTTATCGAGACCAATCACAATCGTATAAATGTTACTGTATTAGTTCCTATACGATTATAGTTATATCGATGAAATAATATTTTCTCCTCGCAGTTATAAATATATAAGAGTGTTTGCTTTTTTATTGATATCATCACGAGATACTATATACATATATGTTATCGTTATATATTGTGTATATAGAAAATTATCATACTTCCAAGTTACGAAGATCTTTTCTGAATACAAGAATTAAATACATTCTACCAAACATTAAACAGAAGTGGAAAATTTATACTGAAATTTGTAGAATCGAATTTTCATATTACACCAAATAAATATCCATCAAAAGATTGTAAAAAAGCAGATCAACATAAATATTGTACATAAAGCGTGATCACGTGCTGCTACTATAATCAAATCACTTGATATTCATCCAATTAGTATAAAAGAAGAAAAAAATAACCGAGTTCGCGGTTTTCGATTCGCTTCTGGAATTCGAAGCGTATATGAAAATCAGCGCCGGTAATGAAAGACGTGAAGAAACTGCCGGAAGACGACGGCAAACGAGAATTTCCACTTCCGGTGAAGACACGAATGACTGAACGATGATGGCAAAAGGCTCGACAGTAGTGAGACTGGCGGTTTGGTCAGGCGAATAAGAGTGGAAAAAATCGAGAGTTCGGACCGCAAGAATGGCGGTGATTCATCATAAATCGAATTCGGGTGGTTGATTATCCCAGAGACATCTGGAATTGTCGTTGGCACATTTTTATTCACATTTTCCAATCCGTTAAAAATTATTCTACGATTTTCTCAAGCCTTGTGTATATACGTATTAGGGTATTTCGGAAAAAAATTATTTTTCATTTTCCACCCTTGCAGATCCTGAATAAGTTTTTTTTTTTAGGACAAAAGAAGGATTTTGTCAAAAAATGAACCGCGCTCATTTGATTTTTCACTTTTTTTATATTTTTTTTTTAATCGAATGAAGCTAACTTTTTATGGAGTGTCATGGTGGAACAAATGTTGTAAATTATTTTTTTCTGAAACACTCTAATTTGTATAAGTAGATACTTTATCCAGCAGGCATCAAAGTAAGTATTCATTTTCAAAGGATGAAAAATATTTCAACAGAATTGAGATTCCTCTTGAAGATGATTGATTTCTTACAATCCTCAACATAACAGAGAAAAAAAAAATCAAAAAAAAAAAAAAAAAAAAAAAAAAACAGTTCGCACAAAATTTAACAGACCTATTTATAATATGAAACTATTTTTTACCCTTATACAAAACTCTTCAATCCCGATATAAAAATGATCATGATTCATAAGTTATTCAATGTACAAAATTGAGAAAATAAATCTTAAGAAAAATGAAAACATTAGAAATAATTAATCCTTACACTTTGAAATAACCATATATAAGTATCGCATGTACGGAAGTTAAGTTCCTGCAGCTTTTTAGAGCGATAAAATGATATTTTTCGAACGTTATATAAATTGCGCGATGAGTTTAGCCGACTGCATGATGTTGTCTAATAATTCCTTGAAACCGGAGAAGAGAAGAAGGAAGAAAGGACGGAAGGAAGGAAGGGTTGAAGCCTTGGGAGGGTGTCGGCAATCAAGCGGAAACACAGTCGCCGCCATGACTGCATGCCATAGTCATTAATGTCTAATGAGAACGCGATGCCGGGATCAAAGAGGCTTCATTACCGAAATTATACCGAACCGGGATGATCGGAGCTTGGCTAAGCCCGAAACTATCTCACCGCGGTCCTCATCCTCCTCCGCTTCCATCTATTTCCCTGCAGACGAGTTTTGAAGCACGCTCGTTTCGCCGCGAAGCCTGTCCCTTACATTTACACCTGGGCCATCGGCTTCGGCAAAATCGAAACAAATTGCGGAGGAACGGTGGCGTCGAATGAGAAATCCATGGGATTTCCCGGGTTCAATTCGATGTCGTCAACGAACCCGTTCTCCACAGGATCTCGTGGAAATAGGGATTCATCCTGACCGAGGGGCCGATCACTCAAGAAAGTCATTTTAAGGAGGTGGTGGGAGGGAGGGAGTGAAACTTTCGTTATAGAAAATCTTTCGTTTCAGGAATAACTGAAAAATATCTAATCGAAAATTCCTTTTCACATAGTATTTAAATTATGGCAGTGTATTCTGGTGGAAAAAATAGAATAGAAATTTCAATCTTCTGAAAAATTAATCGCTTTTCGAATAACCAATAGAAAAAAAAAAAAAAAATGCCTTACCGCAAAAAGATATTCTTGAAGTAAATATCAAAAATTTCTTTTTTTTTTTCAGAACATCGTACTGCCAAATCTAGAATCTTTTGCGGAAGATCTAATTTCTTTTTTTCAGGACACTCTTATTTATCGTAATCTAATTATTGTTCTTTTTCTTTTTTTTCTTCTTCATTTTTTTTTCTTTTTTTTACTAGACAAAAATTGTAAAAAATAGAAAAGGTTCGAAACGACAATAATTATATTACATCACCCATGCTAATCAAGCTACATCTGTAAAATATTACCAAAACACTTAAATTAAATTGCTTGTATTTTTTGTAATTATTTTGTATAATTGGATTCTAACGGAACTCTGTGTTAAAAAATTAATACGAGAATTGTATTATTTATTTATTTATTTATTTTTTTTATTCTTCAATGCAAATACGCAACGCGTTAGATCCTTCGCGATAATTACAATATTTGAAGAAACTCCCACAGTTTTTTTTGGGGGGGAATTCCGGACGAAAGACTCCCCGCAAGGCCCGATTCAAAATGGCATATAACAAGCGGAAGACGCACCCTCAGAGCAAAGTTTAGGATCTAATCCTTAGCCCAAGTAGAGGACTTGATGTCGTGTTACAGCAGTAACTCCTGCTACCGGCTTTGTAATGTTGTTTACGAAATTAGATTACGCTTATAGGGAAAAATTGCTGGGAACTCGAGCAATCGGTTCAGATTCATAAATATTCATCAATCTCATACCGAAGGTTGATTGATTATCTTGTGAATAGTGATTAATCGATGTGTGTATTGATTATTGTCCCCATTTCTAATGCACACAGTAGGTACACGATTTGTTGTAATACAGGTCAGTGACTGCTGCTGCTGCTGCTGCTGCTGTTGCTAATCGTGTTGTTATTATCGCATGCAGTTGTGCAACAGCTCTGTCTGCTATAATTGTTAAAATTTACTGCATAATTACACTAATCGAATTTTTATCACCCTGTACGAAATCAATTCTACATATTTTTTTCTGCGAGTATGATTAATGAATATCTTTTTAGCGTACATCTAATTGACTTTCCTCAGTCGCGTTATTTTTACAATCATTTAATGTGTATACGGGGAATTCTCCATGGGAACTCAATCAACGTTTGACCCTCGTTAGTTTTTATTTTGTTCAAAAAATTTTCTGAAATTCTTTCAACTCGGCAAGAGTACCCTGAATTTTTCATATTATTTATTAAACTGATTGATTATTTATGAGTATTGAGAGCGATTCTGAAGAGGACCTTTTTCAAAATTCAAAAAAAATTCTCAAAACTTTTATTTTTTACTTAGAACATTACTAGACCGGTTCTATTTTTTTTTTCTTTTTGTCTTTTTTTTTTTTGTCAATTTCATAATAAAACCGATCTTGAAATTTTCTAAGTGAACAATAGAAGTTTGGAGAATTTTTTGGGAACTTTTAAACCGTTTGAAACAATGTTTTAGTTGAAAAAATCAGTCAATCATTGGGCCAGTCTTGAAATGTTTGGAAAATAAAATACGGTTTTTAAGAATTTTAAAAAACGTCTTTTTCAAAATCATTCTCAATTTTAATAAATAATTAACCAGTCGAGTGAAAAATTTGAAAAAATTCAGGGTACCGTTCCAGAGTTGGGACAATTGCTGAAAGAATATTGAAAAAATTCCCATGGAATTCCCCATATGCACTACGCATCCGCTGCATGTATCTGCAATTGACGATTTTTCAGATTTCCGATTGATTGACACGGAATTATTTTCTGCTTTGACTGTGTTTATACACACAGAATTATTCGTCGATTAATTCGATTGAAGTGCTAACGATTCAGATTCGTTTTATTGGAAAAATCAATTATAATGAATGATTGAAAATAGTCGCTGATAGCAAATTCACACCGAGCTTTCCACAAGTTTCTAGCAAATTAAAAATCGGGAGAAAAATGAAAAAAAAAAAAATGGGCAACGATGAGATTTTATTAAAAAATAAATAAATAAATAAAAAAAAAAAAATGTAGTAATCGGCTCTTTTTTGTTTTAAATATTATTTCTAATTTTCCCTCACAAGGTTTCACTCAGTAGTCGGAATGGATCGGCTTTCACTCGACAGAATTTCGAGAGTTCTCGGATATCCCTAGCCGATCTTGTCATTCCAAGAGATTAGGGGACGAGGATGAGGAGGAGGAGGGGTGAAACGGCTCGCTGCCGAAACTTGGCCTAGACGGAAATAATGTTTGTCAAAGTTGTTTGCTCTGTATACCTGCTGTTGGTTTTCCCTCTGCGTCGTAAGCCGAGCCTCGACGCACTGTCGCGTCTCAAGGAAGGCTTGTCTCTGGGCCAATTCCCGTGGATGATGAGTCAGCGCTCCGGCCACGTTCGTCCCGCCGACCACAACCAGAGAGCTTAAAAGCTGAAACAGGAAAAGCCCGAATAGAAGGGTTAGTTTTCAACCGCAGGCGGACGTTTTTGGTTCCTTTACTTCTGTGCGGCTCTGGCTTTTTAACTTCCTGTTTCTCTGTTTTCAAAAGAAAAAGGAAGTCATTGTAATCAGGCCGAAATTGAAAAGTTGAGTTTTCACTAGATCTCCATGTTTTGAAGTTTAGAGAATCACCTCCGATCATTTTCAGAAGGACGTCTCTGTGTGTGTGTGTGTGTGTTGTCGGATTTAAATGATTTTTTGTCTCAATCGACGCGATTTTTCCGAACTTAGAACTTGTTGGATTTTGGCTTTGATTGGTTCAGTACGTTTTCAACTATTTAAATAACAAAATTCCAAGAAATCTAATAAAAATTGTAATATTTTGTGAATGGATTGAAATAAAAATTGGTACCGTGAACTTTCTTGGGTCGTTAATCACGAATCTAAGGTCAGATTTGCAAAATTTGAATTTGGCGTATTCGATAAGTTGACAAAAAAAAAATACGAAAAACTTTTGGATTTTGATGGAAATTGGTACTCGTCGGTTTGTTTGGTGGATTGCGCAATTTAAACTGGTGGAAAGAAATATAAACATATTCCGATTTTCGTAGAAATTGGTAGGCGAAGGTTTTTTGGGTCACTGACATCAAATCCAAGGTCAGACTTCGAAAATTTGTAATGGCGGATACATTACAGTGGTTCAAAATAAAAAAAAAATCGTCATATTTTTATGTAAGATGGTATCCAAGGGCTTTAAAATCGTTAATTACAAATCTGAATTTCTACTTAGAAATTCACATTGGATTTTATTCTTTTTTTTTCCTCTATGAAAAGCCGTTTGTTTTAGTATAGTTTTGATCTAAATTTCTTTTACTTTTTGCACTATAAAGGATACTCAAATTGCTGCATTAAAACGCATAAAGAATTCGTACAGACATTTTGCTCCATGTATAGCGATGGGTAAAAAAATATGGTTGCAGAGATTTTGTCGTCGTGTCTGAAATGAATCAACAAGCGAAATTGAACCGGCTTCTTTGGATTCCGATTTATTTAACCTCGAGGAGGTATTGTTATAGTGGCCATGTTTCTCGGCACGTTTAGATCACGATCATACCTTGAAAACTAAAAATTTTTTTCAGATTCATCGATTTCGTAAATGTACGAATACTTATTCACCATCGAAAATTGTTATACAAAAGTCATCTTTTATTTGAACGGAAATTCTGAACGTAAATCATAAAAATTTTTGGCTCTAATGTAAAAAAAAAAAAAAAAAAAAAAAAAAAAACAGCTTCTTCAAAAAAGGTAATTCATTATTCTGACATTTATAATAATTGGCTTGAAATGTACCTACGACATTTAACTCGAAGAAATGTTTTCTCTCACTTCAATAATTGAATCATCACTAAAACCACAAGTGTCAGGATATTAATTTTACGAAAATCTAAAAATTTACAAAATTCCTAACGCGAAAGAACGTAATGTAAAAAAAAAAAAAAGAAAAAAGAAAACAAATATACAGACGCTAGGCGAAAACAGCCACGCTTGTAAAATCTTCCAGCACGGTGTAAACGGCCCTTGAATTGCGATTCGAGTCACGTAGATATGGATCATGGAGAATATTTTTCGCAGGGATCTGCAGTACGAGGGATGAAATTGTACCGTGATATCGTTGACCGAAGCCCGAAGCCATAATGTATAAGGCAACGTGAAGTTGGCGAGTAAGTCTACTGACTGCCAATGAACGGAAATTGGGATCGTAGGATATATCGGGCATGTTGCAAAACGCTGGGGTGAGCTTGCGGTCGATGAAACGTTGCACGGGGATTGTCAGCTTCCGGTGGAAGCTCTGCATGAGGCAATATGCGTCCGAGATGAGTGGAGATGAAGTCTGTTGTCCGCGCGATGGACAGTAAAAAGTACTCCTTGGCCTTCGTAAATTAAACTGTTTATTTGTACTCTGCAAAGATTTTTCGCAGAAGTGCAGGGACTCGGCAAAAGTTTAGCTGCGCGTCTAAACAAGATTCTACTCTACATATTTCTACATACTTATCCAGTTTACCCTTTGACTGTTTTAAAGTTTTACATCTAGCAATCAAAAATTTCAAAAATCAAATTTTTATGTTTTTTTAAATACGATAATTCCCATGTTTCTATTTTTACTCTAAGCGTCCTAGATTTTGACCTTTCCATATTTTCGTATTTCTATACTTTGAATTTTCAAAAATTCTACAAGACATAGTTTCGAGTTTTTTTTTTTTAAATATGCCCTGATTTTCAGGCTTCTCTTCATTTCTACGTTCATTTTAACGATTCGATATTTTATCTCTCTCTACATTCCAACTTTTCTACATCTCGAAATTCAACGTTCGTAAATTAGCTCCATCGATCAATTTTTCCGTCAATTTCTCTATCTCTCGATATCAGTATCTCTACATTTATTCTGAAGACTCGACCTTCCGGTTCTCTATAACATTACCTTACCTTTCCACCATTCAACTTTTCTACACTCCAATACTCTGCTCTGTATTCAACGAATTGATATTTTGACTCTGTTATACTTTTCGCCCTTCCACCCTTCGTTCCAAAGTCCTTGAACCTAATAGCCAGCCAACCGACGTGGAACTACGTTTACACCCTTCGTCGAGTGGGCGTCGAAGTTCCCACAATCCAAACCGTTTCATCTCTCATCTCCTTCCACGGTCAAGTAGCGGATACCCTAGGGTAGTTGGTAGCTAGATAATCGTCGGTGCAAATGGAGCTCGAATAGTCCGATACAACCAGCTGCCTGCAGGATGATCCAGGATGCGGAATTGTTACAGGGATATGGATACGCCTGATTAATCCCCGGATCCTTGTTCCAGAGTCAAAGCCTTGCGTCCCATCCTCAAGCCTAATCCAGGTATTAGACTACGAATTAACCGTCGATCCTGAGCTTCGGTCCTTCGAATACTTCGCTGTTCACGCAACTTATTTATAGCGAAATTTTTCCTAACAATAAGTGCCAGTGAGAAGAAGGAAATGAAATGCAGTTTACTTCACCGTACGAATACTAGTTTTGTCTTTGCTTCGAGCTTTGAATTTTGAAAAATTACTCGCAATTGATTGCGTTTATAGACTTTTTCAAACAAGAAGAAAAAACAGAAACGGCACTTGCAGCCTTTCTGATTTCTCCTCTTCAATTCCCAACATGCGAGTCTTGATCAGACCCAATAGTCCTAATGAAGTTAAGATCGTTTCGTTGGCCCCGAGCCTCGAGGAGTCGTTAATAAAATAATCAAGTCCCTCGATCACTTGGAGCAGCGTCGGTGGCCTCAGAAGCATCGCATGACTGGCTCTGCTCTCTTGTTTGATTCGACGTTGGGGTTCTTTTTGCGAATGAGGGAGCGAAGAAAACCTTCCGCAAAAGAGAAAAAAGAAAAAAGAAAGAAAAAGAAAACACAGAAGGTATCGAGGAGCGTACGAGGGTCGAATATAATCACCGTTTGCAACAGAATTGAGAGCCAGAATTAACTCTCTTCTACGTCTTTCTTTCCGTTCGTTCGTTCAGACGCTCTCTTTGAAACCCGACGAAACCTGGTTTCCTGAATTATTGAAGTTAAGTAGGTATACGACTCGCTGTGAAACTCCGGAATGCTCGTGGTATAAAACGAAAGCATTGTTGGTACAGATCGAAGAGTTTTATTAAGTTAAAATTGGACTTCAATATTAAACAATACGAATTGTTAATACAATCAGAGCAATTTATTATCACAAATTTATTGCCCAATTTAGCAAAGCTTCTCAATTACGGTGGTGTTTTACTGTACCATTTTATATACCATGACAAATTCCCTGGAGAACGCAGCTTTTAATTTCTGTCTTATTATTATAAATATTGTTGCCTCCAACACGGTACACTGTGTACGAAACACGAATATGTTTTTTTATTTGATTCCCACTTATGTACATACGTCTGGTATAAACACGTTACATGTACACACATAAGGGATGAGTATATAAAATGAGGAGTGACTCTAGCTGTGCAGCGAAGTGCGTGAATGGACCATTAAACGCCGGCTCCCGAGGGGCTCGACGATCCGGCTATTTCACCTCCTGGATTTTCCCCGAACGCGAAAAAAGGAAGTGGAAGAAGCAGAAATAACAAATGGAAAGAAGTAACCATCCTTTTTCATGTATTATAGATTCCTTGGTCATTATTATTATACGTATATACATTCAATTATTATTTCAAGACTTATTTTTCCACCTGCCATTTCTATTATTATTAATTATTATTATGGTTGTATATTGTTGTTATATGCTATACCACCCAATTTCCTCGCTTGTATGCTTGCCTACTGTATCACTAAATATAATTGGTTGTACTATGCATCTCGCATTTGTTAATTAATTTAACGATCGTGTTGAAAACGAAGAAAGAGAATATATCAAGAAATTGAAACAAATGAATGAACAAATAAAAATTTATCAATGTATGTATGTACATGTTTCGTAATTACGTATATTACGCAATAATAATGATTATGATTATGATGAGAATAAACTTGAATGAATTCCTGTAATTATGCTACTTGGCTGACGTAATTAAATTGGCTCTGTCGATTTGAGGCCACTTGACGCATCGAGCGTAAAACTTTTGACCAGAGACTGAAGACGATCGATAAGAGAGTCGAATACACGACGATTGAAAATGAAAAGAATTGCGGAAGTTGAAGTGTCTCGTTATTACCAATCATTGTAAATCGCACCATTTATACACAAAAAATTCAAAATCCTCTCAAGTATCGCTGATCCTCCTACAAAGTACAGCTTTAATTAGTTCCCAGAGTGCGATGATAATTGATTTAAGAATATTGAGCTTTGTACAATCCACCGTAAATTGAAATTGATTCATGCTGTGATTCATGTTCATGTATATATGGTGTTGAAGATATATGATGCAGTCGAGGCTTTTCCTCTCTTCAATCTTTATCTAGATCGTCTGGAAGAAAACAGCGCAACTTTGTCTCGTTCACGGTGTGTATAATATAGTTTGTTTACATAAGAGCTTCGCTCTGCCAATATATCTACATGCAGTATGTACATCGCATATGAGATACCTATGTACCATATGTGTATGCAGGGGATCAGTCGATATGTTGAGCAAACGCCCGCGTACCTATAACGTTTATCCGCTCGAGAAAGTGTTTTACTGTATTTCGCTCACAGTTCATCGCTGTTTTAACATAAATTCGTTGATGCACCTTTATCGGATGAAACACTAAGACGGAAAATTTACCCTCAGCTTGATTTACCCAGTAAATTCCAACTTCGTAGAATAAAGAAGAGAAAGTAAAGTCGAAAAATTGAGGTAGAAGATTTCAAGCAATCCTAAATTCTTACCGAATTTTCATCTGTCTATATTAGTTGTATTGGGTTATCTCGTGAAAATGTCAAACAAGCAATTTAACGCAAGGTAAACCCGCCTGGATTTATGCAATTCGAAATACAATATTACAAAATCCGCCTACACTTATGCAACTTGAAAACATTTTACAGAAATATATTTTCGGTTGTCTAAATGCAGGAGGATTTTTGGCAGAATATCCCCCAAATTGCATAAATGCAGGCGGATTCACTCCATGTCAAATTTTTCAAGTGAGATTTTCAAGAAATAACTCAGTATATTTGAGACTTCATTATCTTTTTAATAATGTTTTCCACATATTAAAGGAGGCGACAATTTTCACAAGACGTGAACCGAGTTCGTTTCTTCCCAAGAAGCACAACGTGGTCTTGTTAAGTTTACTTTCGCACTTACCGGAGTCTCAAAACCACACTTGAATGAAGAAGCCGGCTCCCTCTTTTTGAACCTCTTTGTTTCTCTCTCTCACTTTCTTACTCAACTAGCGTTGTCCAACTTGTTGCATAGCTTTAAAGTGTAACCAGACATGATTAGCGTTCCGCCTTTCGGCAGAACAGGCGAGAGACAGAGAGACACTTTGCAGTTCTCGGAGCATGGAACCTCCATGGGTCTCTAATTAAATCGGTGTCTGCCTTTGGCGTCCTTTCACTGACCACGGAGTTCAGAGCGAGAGTGTGTGCGTGTTGATATTAGGATGCGTGCTTTGATCAACCTCGGACCTGCTGAAATAGCTACGATGAAACGACACGCAGATAAACCGCATTCTCATCACTGTATCTCCATCTGAAGCCGCATTGAAATAAAAGTTACAATTTTTTTTCAGCAGGATCGTGGGAACGAATTACACACAAGATTTTCTACCATTGAAAATTAATTTTATGTGTAATTTATAATCTTAGATCTTCGCCTGTTTTCGCATTTTCAAGAAAATCTTCTCAGGTTACGTACATATAAATTTGACGAAAAATATACTGAATGTGTGACTATTTCGTTACAAAATCAGCAAAAATGTATTGATTTTCAAGCCGCTCGTTTCCTCAAGAAAACAATTCTTACGCAACGTAAGAAAAACCAAACAAAAAAAAGTAAAACAAACAATAAACGTAAGTTTTTTGTGGCGAAGTCGTTCAAAAGCGTATATGAAAATTGACGCTCGTAATAGTGACAGACTGATGTAGTCAAAGTCGTTAAATTGCATTCAGAGGAATATAAGGATGATCTTGTAAGAACCCGAAGCTCATCAACTCTATGATGATATTCACGTAACGAGAGAGGAAAGCGATAAATTGAGTAAACAATATCATAGTCTGGTTTTCAGACGGTATAAAAATTGTCACGTGGAAAGCAAACCTCCTTAAGAAAGTTCTAAACGAGGATTAATATTTTCTTTAACCCTGTGGAGGCGATCAAGCCCATTCTCCCCTGTTATTCTCAACCCGTATTTTTCTCGCAAAATCATATCACAAGTTTATCTTGAGGCTTGCGAAATTACTCACTAACCCTTCTCACGTTTCAAGGAAGCATATTCGAAGTATTTATACTCTCAACCGATTCCCCGTAGCTTTGCAGAATCTATAAACCGTAAATTTACCGGCAACGGACTTTGACTTTGTCTAGACTAGTTTCTGCGGGTGCCTGTATGCAGGTATATGTATACCTAATTCCGTTGACCCTTGAATGATTCGATATATCGCCGTACTCGAGTCGTTAGAAAGAACAACCCGCGTCGTCGAAACTGAGGTGAAAAAAAAAAAAACTCATCTCGGATAAATCCCCGGAGGTGTTTTTTTTTTTTTATTTACGTTTCTTTCAGTTTTTTTTTTTTTTTTTTTTTGTTTTGTTTTATTGGATACGATATTTATTTCTTCACAAAGTTGATCTGAATTTCTGTGCAAACTCGAGATTGATTAGAAAGCATTGAGGTAAATTTTTTGGGTATGAAAAATTCATGCTGAAATACTGTAAAAGTCAATTAGCAATATGAAAAAAACAGATAAAAAATGTATGAGAAAGGTTCAGAACACAGACTGCAAAGTTCTTGCAAAATCCCAAGAGGTGTAATGTATAGCAGAGGAGTAAAAAAAAATTATGAAGATTTAGCGCGCCGATTCGTCTCCATTATTTGCAGCTTATGCGCGGACCTTGGCTAGCGATTTTTCACTCTTTTTACGACTCGAGGGGCGGTTTTGGGTGTTTTTTCTGTCTTATTTTCTTCGCTCTGCCGAATTAAAAGCGGCGGTAATCGGACAAAATATCACCACTTTGATCCAGAGAAGCGGGCGCCTTAAGGGCATTTGGTACTCCTACCTTTACCGACCGAGAAAACTCGCCATTTTTCTTCCTATATTAAATTAACAAACGAACGGAAAGGGTTCAAATTTCGACAGCGCGTTACTCTTTCGTTATGGAATTGAGAAAGATTAATCATATCCCGAAAATCGTCCAAAAAATGGTTTTTTGACACGTGTTACTATTCTAACATTTCCTGCATTTCAGAGGCTTAATGAGGAGTAAAATAAGCCATCGTGAGACGGTTTTCATTCAATATTGAAGCTGCTAGACAAGAACTAGGTGCTAAAATAATTTCGTGAATAAAAGAAGCTTTCACGATCAGAAATCATTAATTTTTTTCGACGATTTTCGAGATATGAATAACTTTCCTGAATTCCGGTACAAAAGCGCGATGCACTTTCGAAATTTTCACCTTTTCGTTCGTTTGTTAATTGAATATAGGAAGAAAAAGGTTGAGTTTGCTTGGTCGGTAAGGGTAGGAGTTTTACACGACCTTAAATTCGAAAACAATTCGCGCTTCGCGACCGAAACTCGGAATATTAATATCGGTGATAATATATAACCCCATAGGTATCTACTATATCCCTTACAATAACTATCCAGAAGGACGAACAATGCCAGCCGTCGAGTCTCCCGGAATATCATATTCTGGAAGTGACAGGTTTCGGCGGTGGCGAAGGACTTTGTCCTCCAAGACAATTAAGTATGCCTACGCGCGGTTTTTGTCCTCGTCTTTACCCTTCGTCGATGTAGCTGCGTTTTACAATATTGCGGTATACCTGTATAATACAATGTAATGCGAACACGCCTGTCTAGCGAACCGGATAATATTTCAATTACCCCCTGATTATACATGCATATAGGTAATGTATATTATTACGTAACGAGGAGATGCGGACCTAATTTCGGCAAATGAATGCCGTCAAATTGACGTCAAATCTCCAACTCAGCCCGATCGATTTTCTCATTAAACGTCCTGTCCTCTCCCCTCTTGTCGTGAATTTTGAAACGAGTTTTCGAGAATATTTGTAACCGACACGATGCAAAAGTTTCAAATTTTTTGCAACACTTACATCTATATTATGAAAACAAATTTTTCACTTGTTATTCCGTATCCATTGATGTAAAAATTTCCTTCAATCGAATGGAAGCTTATTTTTTCACCGATAACAGAAGATATCGTAATTCCGAATCATTCAATTTGGATTCGGCGCTTTATGGATTTGTTTTTTGCGATACCGTTTTTGCCAGTTACGCGTATAGACGAGCTAGAAGGAAATAAAAATTGAAAAAAAAAAAAAAAAAAATTCTCAAGAGATTCCTTGATCTCCAACCCTCGTCCTCTCGCCGAGTAAAATAACATCAGCAGCTCTGCAATTTATTCTCTTTTGAAACTTTGGAAAATTTATTCTAACCGCAAGCTTGCCACCGTATTTTTCTCATTTTATCTCTCTCTATTTCTCTGTCACGATTCTGCGGTGAACCTACTTTCGGAATTTTTCACATTCCGCTTGTAACTTACTCCTGTACATTTTATACATACATATATTTTACAACAATGCATGAAACACTTATATTTGAAATTTCTTACAGAATATTTTTCAGGGATTTAAAAAGTATTAGATGATGGTATCTCGTTTTTTAATTAAATAAAATAAACCACAAATTCAGGGGTGGTTTCGATTCTTTTGTAAGAAAATGTATAAATACGAATTAAAAGGCGGGGGGGGGGGGGGGGGGGATTAGAGAAATGCACCTCGGGCTTGAATTTCCCGGCTTATGGTAGTGACAAGTCTGCAGGGGACGAAGTAATTACATCGTTTTGTTGTTTCGTTCTGGGGATGGAAACAAGACAGCACAAGAACGGTCTTGAATTGTTTCTGTTTGACCAAGTTGGGAGAGGAGAGACTTTCGGTACTATACAAATATACTCACAGTTTTCTCAAGTCACGATACAATAAAGAGACGAATGTAGTGAATGAACTATAGATACAGATACACTATAGATATGAAAACCAGTTTGTTTTACCCGTGGAAACAGGCCACAGGTTTACTTCCACTTTCGTTAATCACACTTATGGTTGGGAAAGTGGTTACGTTACTAATTTTACACCCTGTGCATGCAGTGTAAAAATTTGACTTGAACAATGAAACTGTACCCAGGAAAACCAACAAAGTACATATTAATATGTGTATATAGTTCTGGACGCTGTTAGGGAGCGAAAAAAAAGAAATTTAAATTTTTAATAAAGAAAATAAAGGATGAAGAAAATGTTGAGAAAGAAAATACAACCAATAACAGATTTATCGAAAGCAATCAATTTAGTGGCTGTTCGATCCTGCAGTCGAAACAATTATCTCTAAATAAAACTAGTGTTACAAGAATTAACGAATTCTGAACCAAGCATGCAACTGAATTCGATTATAATTAGTTGAATTAGAAAAGAATTCGAAAAAATCAGCGGTTTTTCGTGAAAACTGAAGCGAAAATTGTTAACAATTTTTTCTAGACGTCGTACTAAACTGCTGAATTTTTTTTTTGCATGATAAAAATTTTACTTTATATTCAATTTTGACAAATTATAGGTCGGTATTGTTTTTTTTCCGTGTTTTTTTCTTTATTTTTGGTTAGCAAATGAATAATAGAAAAGTACGGAATGTCGCGTAATTAATTTTCTCTGCACTAAAATCTCGATAAAGTGAAAAAGTGTGGAAAGAAAAATTTCATACGATTTCATCGATGAAAATATTACTCGTGACGTTTCATTTATGTATATGTATATATATATATATATATATATATATATATATATATATATATATATAATATATATCATGAAATCTGACAAATTTTAATGAAATTGTTCAACGAATTATTACCCCTTTTAGAGCTACGTGACGTTGCTGCAGCAATCCCTTGCGTAGGGATCGTAAAATCTGGGAAAGGGAGAATTTACATGTATATTGTGTGTACGCGTTGCGGTCGTTTCGCGAATGCTTTTAGTCTCGGTGCCTCGTAGCGTTTTTTTTTTTTTTTTTCCCTCATCGTATAATTCTTACACCCCTTCGTCGTGTACTTGCGAAACTTTTTTTTCTAGCTAGTCTAGCTCATCAAAAGGAAACAATTTCTCGAATAAATCACTCAATTCTACAGACAGCTTCTTCAATTTTCAACCGCCGCACGGGTTTCGCTAAAATTTCAGACACAAGAAAATTAAGATGAAATCTCATTATACAAACAAGATTTTTATTTCGGGACAATATAGTATAATATATTTTTTCTCATAAATGTAATCTCAGAATAAATTGTCTCGATTTATTCATGGTATCAATTAAGTTTCTTTCTTTCTCATTACTTTTCACTTCTGTCCGCCTTATTATTATATAGTTATATGTATAATATGTGTGTAATCGGTAACGGAAAATTTTTTCTAATAACCGTGGAAAACGGCTTGACTATGAAAATAAAAAATAAAAAATAAAAAATAAAAAAATCGCAAACATAAATAAACAAATAAAATATCAAAGTAACGACTGGCGGTATTTTTCCGACTCGTTAAAGTTATAGCCGTTGAAAATCGAGCGCTGCGCGCATCGTGAAGGGAAATAAAATGAGGCTAAATTTTGTGCCGCATGGCAGGCAGCTGATTGACCGGCGTCACGATCATCCGCACGCGAGATCCGTGGACCAAAAAGCGGATTAGAAACAGCGAGTTGTTGGGGTTTGGTCCGCGGATATCGCGTGCGATGCGTTTATCACGCGATATCGATTTCGGGAAATATGAATAATCGGCCGGAGAGCCTTTATTTCCGCGTTCGAAAGCCGCTCGAAAACTGCGGAAGGGAGGCAGAAGTCAGCCTTCGAGGGTGGGGGTGAAACACTAGAACCGCTGATTGACAGTAGAACCCAAATATCGAATTCTCAAAGAGGATAAAACGGATAAAATATTCTAATTCGTAGAATTGTAAAAAATTTTGAAATTTTGGTCTTGGAACGAATAATACGATTTTTGAAATTTTTCGAAAAAGTTGAAAAAGACCGGTTTTCAGCTCAACCACCTCCGAGAAATCATCGACACCGCAGATCTACCTTTTTTTCAGACTGATTTTTGTGTATAAAAAGTGATTAAAAACGATAAAAAAAAATTTCTAGGTGACTTAAGAGTGTATTTATTAAGCCTAACGAAGCCTATATCAATATTTACGGTTAAAAGTTATTTAAAATATTTTCGAAAAACCCTTTTTTCGCCCATCAGTTGGGTTTAAGACCCCCTTTCGAGTAGTGAATATCCCGTTCGTTAGATACAACTTTGACGTCGCTCTAAGGGTTGCAAATGGTAGAATAGAGATTATACTAGAAGCAGGAAGAAAAGCTCGCCTGATATTACACGAACCTAATTAACCGCCAGCTGCAAAACGTGCGTCTTACTTAATTCGGTTTGCGGACGGCGTTGCTGGACGACACAAAGAACCTTTTTGCGACAATTTAGCCGCGCCGCAGCTTTTGGCAATTTCGTTCTGAAATATCTTCCGCTTTGGTCTCGCTGCGACGGAGGTTTTGTTCAAGATTAATGGACCGTAGAGCGTGGGTAAAAAGTTGGGAGTCGAATAAACCGAAGCGGCAATGGCTCGTGTAAGTCGTAAAATTAGCACTCAAAAGACTGATTGTAAATCAAAAAAACTGAAATAATTTGGAAAAGTTTTTCTCAGATCTAGAAAAATTAATCGACACAGCTAAAATCGATGAAAGAATCATTTACCGAATCAATAGAAAATAACGAATAACAAACATTCAAATCGTACATAAAAAATCTTAAGAGATTCTCAAATCGTTGAGATATCAGTTTGTGTCGTTTGAATTTTCCTGGATTCATTTCTACCTGATTTTATACTATCTTTCTAACTTTTGGGCGAGACTCTACGTGGCCCGTTCATATTTAATGATCTCTCTAAAAAAAACTCTCACTCTCGCTCCTCAAATATTTGTTAGTCATTAATTTTTTTCAGGACACGCTTCTTGCGCTCGCAAATTCTACTCGTGTAACCATGAAATTTGAATCCGACCTCCCCGTGGTTGCGATCACCAAGTTTCCGGTTCGGCGCCTTCCGGTCACCGGAATGTACGACCTGCTTAAAAACCGACCATTTCGTTCGACTCGAGCCTTCTTTCCGAATTAGAACGTTTATTTAAAAAATTAATTAGAGTCGAGTCATCGTAGCAATGAAATTTGTCTTATAAAACGAAAAACGTGAAACCCAAATTATTGTACTGAAAAAATAATTACGCTGGGATAACCTGCAGTTGAAATAAATCTTGACAAACGTTTGCCGACGAAACGTGATTA
This sequence comes from Diprion similis, assembly GCF_021155765.1. NCBI lineage: Eukaryota > Metazoa > Arthropoda > Insecta > Hymenoptera > Diprionidae > Diprion > Diprion similis. Next base: position 23,627,383 of record NC_060112.1, on the reverse strand, counting down.
ATTCAAACAAATTTCCAGGCTCATGGCGATGATTGACTGGCGGTTGAGTCGTTCGATTCGAAGGGCTAAAATAGCCGTTTGAATGGTAATATAGATATAAAGGGACCGTATTTGCACTGCCTGATTGTCAGAGTTATACGAAAACTCTGTCCGAGGTAGAATTATTGTATCTGACATAGAAGGACAAGCAGGTTAGCTACAACAACCGGAGTATTAATTAATCCTCTCAAATTTTAATTAGTCGTAAACAAAGTGTAGTTATTAATTTATCCGCGAGGGAATTGTTCGACGAAGCTTAGGCTTCGTTCACAGCCGCTGGACCCCGCCTCTTCACTTCACGAACAGATCTTTTCAGATCCTGTATCAAGACCCGAAATCCTTCCTTGTGGAACAATTATTTCCTCCCTGTCGATTATATTGATCAATTTAATCGGTCGAAAGCAATAGAAAATTGTTGGACGATCAATGGTCGTACATTGAAAAAAAAGTTTGCTTGTGTCAACGAAATTTTAAGGCTAATATACATCCGAAGAAACGTTGTTTTTACTGAAACAAAAATTTTAGTAATATCTAAGAAAAGGTTTGGTATCACAACCTCGTAGATTCTGTTGCGATTGCGAAATCAGATTTAAACAGTGAAATTATTTTGTAAGGATTGAAAATTGATTGTTCGATTGTTGTAACTGAGAAAACTATCGTTTGATTGTAATTTTTGCTACATGAATTAAGCGCCACATCGAACAATGAGGAAGAAATATGCCATTGTGAATTGACATGGCTGATTCAATGGTATTCGATCACGATTGGTTCAGTTGTGCTGATTATACTAGACAGATGCTTCGAGTCCCTTCCAATTACTGCTCATCTTACTTCTCTTGCGAGAGATGATTTTTAACGCGTTACAGAAAGTATTTTGCCACTTTAACATATAATTTTCTGGATTTTCCACGCAACATATTATTTGATAGCGGTAATCAATTAGCAGCGTTCATGATTTCCTAAATTTGCTAACCTTTATCCACCGAATAGATTAAGTGAATTGTATGAAGCGATTAAGTTGAATGTAACAGTCGATATTCAATATTTTGATAATACTATGAAAAAAGTGATAATTCATTACATTGACAAAATTAAAATCGAGATTTGACTGTAGAATTTTTCAGATTTTTTTTATTGATTTTTTTTTAAAAAGCAAAAACGTATCTTCGAGTGTATACGTACAATTTATCTAGTAAATAAATACAGTGTAATCATATTCAGTTGATTTTTGTCCAAGGTTCTTCACCTTGCTGTAAGTATATAACCAGTTTTTGTATAATTTTGTATAAATTTTGTATACACAAAAATTGTAGACTTTTCATACCCCATCACAGAATCAGTTTCATTTTCTTATGCCTTTCCAAATTCTTGCTTGAAACATGGTAAAAAGAATTCACGCTGCATATTATAAACTATGACAGATAACTTAAATAATACACATGGCATAACGTATAAAGCAGATTGAAATATCTCGAGTTCTTTTCGTTTCGTTTTGAATGCTGTGTACGTAACATCTCATGCATACCTATACAGTATGCATAGATAGCAGGTGTTATATTATACATGTAAGGTATTTCCGGGTCAGCGAAGACTCCCGCCTCTATATATTATACAAATATAAATCTCCGACTCGATGCGCGACATTTTCGCCTACAATGCCGTCATTTTGACGTTTCCCTCTCCGTGAGAGTATAAAGAGCGAGTAAAAACGGGTGAAAAAAGAAAAAAGAAAAAATACTTTTTTTTTTAAACTGGTACTACATATATATAATATGTACGATGTATATAGGTATACAGGTATGTATGTATTTGCATGGCAAACGCGATAAAATTTACAAACCGACGCAAATGAAAAAAATATAACATTGTATATAGAAGAGGGATGAATTCCTAATTATTTTCTAAATTATAGAGAAGCTTGCAGATTTTTTCAATTTCAATTCCTTTTTTTTTACGTTTTATCCATTAAGACTAACGGCAAAAAAATTGGTCACCATGACAAGGATGATCGACACGTATGGTAGGGAATCGTTATTTAGTTTGCCGTATACAGTATAAGGTAGGGATTCGATTAATATATTCTGTATAAAATGGTTAACGAATTATTTGAACGAGAACTAAAAAAGGGAATAAAATCGATACAGTATGAAGTAACATATTTTGTGCAATTCGTTTTGAAATCAATTTGTTATTGGAAAATGTTCTTATGACGTCAGAATCTGGTTGTCGGCGCCATTTTATCACCAGATAACCTAAGTTTTTAATTTTAATCGATGAAAATCGTAATTCTTGGGCTTCCGAATTACTAATATCACATAAACGCATAAATTAACAAAACGTAATCAATAATCTGTACGAGCATCCATACGCGAAAAATTCCCGGGCAACGATCGGCCGTTAGCCTGGTTACATTAGTTATATTTTTTTCCACCAGATGGCGCGTTGCAAAATAACAATCGCAATACTAGCAAAGAAAAAAAATTTCACACAACAGCTTATCGTCTTCGTTCTTTTGCTTTCAATTTTCACATGGTGGATGACGATATTCCTTCGCAGGATCAGCGCTGCGAGTCCTTCAACGCGTTTCCATTCAACCAAGCAAGCCGAGAGACTTTCGATTTGAATTCCCGCTGCGTGGGAGCGAGTTACGCATGCAAAAATTTATATCCCGCATTCATGAACGAACGCGTCACCGTCACGGCATTGAATCGGTCGGTATATCTATCAGGTATAAGTTATATCCATGCAGGAAAGCTCGCGCAAAGCTTCGGCAAAGCTCGCGCGCCCCAAACTTAAAGCCACGCCAAGGGGATGGTGGACTTCCTCGAGGAAAGTACGCCTGCACACGTCTTCCTGTCTGTATATATATATATATATATATATATATATTACATGCATCCTACACATGTATGGATGCACACTCTCGTCGTGTGTATGACCTAGTCTTCGAACATTGCACGCTTATAGGTATATATAATGAATATCGTTTCCGCTTCCCAGTCTCGCCTTGGGTACTTCAGCATGAGGAATAAATCAAGGGTAATTTCATCCTCTTCGGATGTTTCGGATGTTCAAGTTAATAAAATAGCTGATGCAGGTGTAATCGATCATTTTACGAAAAACTTTGCAGTCGATCGAACGATTATAATATACAGCAGTCTAAAGATGGTGCGATTTTGTTTTTTTAATACAATTGGACTTGAAATTTGAATAATTATATTCTCTTCATTTTTCTGCCAATTATATTTTATCGCATATAATTATTGTATGAATCCTCGACATTTTGCAGAATCTTTTTTTTTACATCGTCGCTATGTCAGGTTGGAATTTACCCTGTTTTTTTTTTTTTTTTTTTTTTTTTTATGAAAAATGTCTTTCATTCCAAATTAGGGTTGGTATTTCATGAATTTTTTTGAAAACCCGCTTTCGGATTAGTATTTTTATACCTACGATCTGTACGTGAGCAATTCCATCCAAATTCAACGAATGTTTCTCATGTTCCTCGAAATTTTTCTTTAATTGTCCCAACTCTGATACAACACTAATTTATCATAAAATACTAGTAATTATTTGCAAGTATAGAGAGTGATTTTAAAGAAGGTCTTTTTTTAAAATCTCAAAAACTCTATTTTTTCCAAACATTTCAAGACATGATGGACCGATTTTTCCTATTTTTTTTAACCACTTTTAATTTTTTTGATCAACTGAAAGATTGTATAAGCGGTCTGAAAATTCCCGAAAAATTCTCAATTCTTGTATTTTTTACTTACCTACAATATTTCTAGACCAGTTTTACTATGGAGAGATTTTTCGCTATTTTTTTTTTGCACATTCTACTTGTTTCATCAACTTAATAATGAAACCGGTCTAGAAATGTAAATAAAAAAGACAAGTTTTGAGATTTTTTTGAGTATTTTCAGGCCGTTTAAACAGTGTCTTACGTTAATAGATGAAGAAAATTTAAAAAAATTCAGGACACCGTCTCAGAATTTACACAATTGCAGGAATTGCAATTTTGAACAAAATCGAAAATGGCAAGGGTCAGACGTCGCTTGGGTTCCCATGGAATTAATTCCCCATGGGCATCTCATTTCTCCAGCAGCACTCTCCTTAGCTCTTCAAATGTGATTTCAAATGTTTCACGGTGTACCTGAGCGTGCAATTTGATAATCTGGGGCATCGATCAGCCCTCCGCAAGCTGGCTGACCAGCCGGGGCCTAACCAACCACCCCAATTACTCGAGAGCTCGAATTATCCCGCGTACAATAAGCGGAGGGTGCGTGCGTTGGTGGCGATGCCAATTTTCGGTCTGGTCGCGAAAAAATTTCACCCCTCTCTGCAGGTATTTTTAACGCAGAAAATTGGAGTCCGATCGTCGTGCGAAAAGCCTCGCGAGCTTTAAATCTGAACACCGTTATAATTTCCCACAATTTTTGGTTAAACATTGTCTATGATTTTGTTAATCATTTTATACTATGAAGCGTAAATTATTCCAGGATATTAAGTTCGGAATTTTTTTTCAAAAGGAAGTCGAGGTTTGTAGTTGCATAACCGTGATATAATAATATATGTAAAAGGTAATCATGTTGATGTGAATTACATACTTTCGAGTGAATTCCAAAAGCCTAATTTGAAATTCCTACTGGGTGAACGTAAACTTTTGAGCTTTGAGAATTATAATAGTTAGAATTTGAAACGTTTCCACGCCAAGTAAGCTAAAGCAGAATTATGCAAACACGGACTGTTGGATTATTCAATTCCATGATGTACGGATCGTGTTGTTTTCCCTGCCGTGCAGTCAGCTATCCCGTAGATTTTATTCATTCCAGACTGCGTCGCGCGGACGGGATATTTTGGGTTATTGAACGGCAGGGGAATTCCGTCTCAAATGCGTCTAGTCGATTCTAATCAATTTTTTTTTCTTAAATTTATACTGAAAATATTGTTCCAAATGTCAAAAAAAAAAAAAAAAAAAAAAAAGCTCTTAATATCAATATTTAGAGGTGCCTCATCGCGGTTTTCTATTTTCCATAAGAATAACACATTTTCATAACTAGCATCAGTCGTTAACTGATTGTACAAAAAATTTACAGGCATATTTTTGTATGAAATTGAACGCTGTACAAAAAAGTTTTCTAGTGATTTTTTTATAAATCTATACTCTTTCAAAAGTTATAGGAGATCAATTTTTGACCCTAAATAATTTTGAAAAAAGTAGAAACCATTTCTCTTCTGTTATTCTTATGGAAAATAAAAAATCGCCATGAAGCACCTCTAAATATTATATAATATTAAGAGCTAAGAATTGGACAGCATTTTCATTTCGTCATTTGAAACAATATTTTCTTGAAAACTTGAAAAAAAAAGAAAAAAATTAATAAACAATTTTTTTAAATACTCTAGTATACATGTATATACATTATACATACAATATATATATATATACATATATATATATACACATAGAAGAAAATGTAGACGAACGTGACGTTTGAGGTATAATATGTGAGAAACTTTCTTTTCAAAAGCTCGGTTCAATCAGATCAAATAATGCGAATAAATATAACCAATTATTATGATTCTTATTGGTGGTGTTTCGAAAGCCGGGATAACTTAACATTTGCTGATCGCGTGCAGCGTCTTGTATTTCGGAAAAGAGTATAATAAGAGTAGAGAAAAGAAAACGGCGATTGAAATGATTGATTGATCGATTGATCGATCGATCGACGGATTAACTCCGAGGGTTTCAGGTGCCGCCGGCGGAAGAACTCTTTTCAGGTAATAAGATCCTGACATGTATACCTATGTTATACATATTTATACACGAAATACAGTGCTATAGGCATATTTATCTATATATATTAGGGTGGCGCAAAAAAACCGACTATTTTTTTTTTTTTGAGTCTCGTGTGACAAAATGTTAGTTTTTGATATTTCAAGAGCCCACTCCAAAGGACAGTTCAAAAAAAAAATTTTAAGAGGTCGCTCCACATTTTTCAAAACGTCAAAAATCGTCAAATTCGATTTTTTTTTTAACATTTTTTTTCTCTTTTCGGTATAATTTTATAGACAAAAAAAAAATGAGTTTCCGAAAGTTTCAGTTCAAAATTTGAATTTTGAAAGGTCGCTCATAATTTTGTTAAAATTTTTTGGTGCATTTCTTTAGATCTTTTCGAGCGACCTTTTAATATTGATATTAAAATTTCATAAAATTTTTTTCTTTCATTTAGTAAGAAATAATCGATAACAATTCACCACGACGTGAATTAAAAATCAAACGAAATACTAAAAATATAATTTTTTTAATTTAATTTTTTGACCATTTGTGACATTTTAAAAAATTTGGAGCAACCTCTTAAAATTTTTTTTTTCAGCTGTCCTTCGGAGTGGGCTCTTAAAACATCAAAAACTAACATTTGGTCACACGAGACTCAAAAAAAAAAAATAGTCGGTTTTTTTGCGACACCCTAGTGTGATATATATAAACACCCTCGGCGTAAGAAGAAGAAAATTGAAGCAACAAGTATGTGTGTATACATACCATACATACCATACATATATTGTATATGTTTATATATATATATATAATGAGTTTGAGGTGTACATTAATTTCATAAAATTTTCCCTCTTTTATTCGCCGGAGCGACGGAAACCCTGAGTATAACGTCACTTCAATCTTACAGAATAATCCCGCGGCTGGGAAGAGAGCCGAAGGAATTCCTGATCGTTTAAGCTCTGGCATATTAAAATACGTCGGAAAACGGGCGACAATAAGCGCTCATCCCTGCAATGTCAAACCACCCCTCGTCGATTTCATTTAAAATATCCACCGACAATCACAATTTTTTTTTTCACTTCAAAGCATCACGCTGATGTACACGAATATTTTCATTTGTTGATAGATTGTTTTATTTTTTTTTTTTTTTTTTATCTTGAATCATACTAACATTAAAGGATTAATAAGGGATTTCTACCCAACTGAGGAGAAAAAAAAAAGGGTTTTTTCAAGAGTTTCGTTTTATAAGTTTTAACTGGATATATCGATGTAGGCTTTGTTAGGCTTAATAAATATGCTCTCAGATTATATAAAAAAAATTTTTTATCGATTTTAATCACTTTTTATACACGAAAATCTTAGTTGCAAATCAGTCTGAAAAAAGGTGGGTCTGCGGTGTTGATGATTTCTCGGAGATGGTTAACCTGAAATCAAAAAGTCGAACGGTTATAGATTCAGCATTTTAATGGCTTTGGAACGAATCATATGTTTTTTGAAATTTTGATTCAAGATGCATTTTTTTTCCAAAAAATGGCAAAAAGCGATCTTTTTCAACATTATCGAAAAATGGCCGCCATTTCGTCAGTTTTACGAATATCGAAAATCGTATGATTCATTCCAAGGTCATTAACATGCTGAATCTAAAACCGTTCGATTTTTGGATCTAATTTTTTGTCCGACTGATTTTTAATTACGATTTTCGTGTATAAAAAGTGGTTAAAATGAATAAAAAAAATATTTTGTCATGTAATTTGAGAGTGTATTTATTAAGCCTAACAAAGTCTATATCAATATTTACAGTTGAAACTTATTAAAAAAATTCTTGAAAAAAATCCTTTTTTTGCACGTCATTTGGGCAGAGTCCTAAAAAATGAAAGTGTTTCCTGAGTTCCTGGGATTCAAATCAATGGGAAAAAAATGTACGAAAAATCAATAAGTAACGAGAAACTTTTAAATCTTAGAAAACTGTCGAACAGAATATTCAAGCCAAGCCCCGTCGAATTTTACCATAATTTTAATCGATCGTTGGAAATCGTCCCAACCGATTTATGCGCGTTGCCGTAACTTATCGAGACAATGAAATGACTCCGCTGATATTAGGCTCGATAAAAAAAAAAAGACATTTATCAAATGTTGACGGAAAGAAAAAAAAAAAAAATTGAAGAAGATGAAAAAATCACTGGAAATGATATTTCAGCGCGAGCGTTTCTTTTAATGGGAGAAAATATTAATTTCAAAGTAGAACCCGGTACGAAAATCTGCTTTATCGAGCGTGTTCCATACACGGATAAAACTATGACAGTCGAGTATGAGATGCGCTATTTATGCATTAGTGTATACCTATATATATATACGAAAAAGCGCGGGCGTGTACATAAATTCCTGACTTTCAGGGGAAACCGTTGTATGTAAAGAAGAAAATAAAATTCCAGAGTAGGTAAATAAGTGCGCGAGTAAATGAAAAAAACTGCTTTTTAATAACAACAAATCACTCTTCGCTTTACTCATCCGCTTTCCCGATGATGTTTGACGTTGCCTTAAGCAATGCTTTAATTTATTTCTCCCTCTTTTTCACTCTCTCCTTTGATCACGTGTGTTTTAAAATTTTTATCTCCTTTAATTTATCTTCCTTCTTTTTCTTCTGTTCTTTTCATGATTTATTTTGTTTATTTTTATTCTTTTATTTTTTAACTACCCTAATCCGCTTCACAGAAACGAGTATAATATTTAATCGTAGCTAACTCTTATCTGTGCAAGCCTTAGCTAGTATAGATATACGTTGTTTCTATCTAAACACACAATGAACGTATAATGAGATATAATCTTTTTCATAAAATTTTCACAGGCTGCTCTCGGAGCTCAGAGTTCTCCTCTTCAAATAAAAGAATGTAGGAAAATTGTAATTATTTATTCATTATTTTTTTTACTCATTTTCAATAAACACGAAGTTGTAATCGACACTGAGAAAAAAAAGATTCTCGATAGAAAATTGAATTGGAGAACTTTGTTAAATGGAAATAAAAGATGTATTATATAAAGGAAGAAAGAAAAAATGTGTGCGTTTGAGAGATGATTAAGAAAAGTTTTCGGGAAAATTTTCAAACTTTTGAGGAAAATAATTTTTTTTTTTGGAAGAAGAATAAGAAGAAGAAATTGGTAACCATAACGTTGCCGTTTCTTCCATTGGTTGAAAAAAATAAATTATGTCACGCAGTACACAATCAGAAATGCAGATAATCGAATCCGTGCTTTATCGTTATTCAAAGCTGCAGGGTGCAGTTTCCGGGCCTTGATTTCCTCCGCAACGTCGCCTGAAGCTTTTCCCGCGTCCTTTTTTCATGGCGTCGTTCAAACGATGAAAATCTTCAATCTTGCGGGGTGCTACGGTTATTCCAACCAACGTGTCGAACGAGGGAGATAACTCGTCACGTACGTAGTATTCACGACAATGGAGAACCGCGAACGAGGCGCTCGTTCAAAAATTTTCCAATTTCCTCTCATTTTTATCCCCTTTTCGCGGTGGCGAAAATGCGCGTCAAGGGAAAACGACCGTTAATTGCTAAATTTTTTTCTCCCTCTGTTCCCTATATCGACGGTTTGCATTTTATTCTGCAACAAGAGCAGTTTCGTTCGTTGCGAAAACTTTTTTCAATATTTCTTTATCAAAAAAATTCTTTAATTATTGCGTGTCAGTCAATTTTTTTTATAATTTTCTACCTTTTTTTTAACGACTAATTGACTGTGTCAATACAAAATAATGATAAAAATAAAAATAATAATAATAAAAACTGAGAGATAATTCTTGCACGATCAGATACAGTTGTCATTAATTTGTGAATTTGTTTTTGGTTTTGTTTTGAATTCTGCAGTATAAAATATAGGAATGTGAAAATTCATTTGTTTCAATCTTTGCTACGAATAATTCGCATAATTTGGAGGGAAACAGCAAAAGTCAAGTCAGCTTCTTTGGATTAATTTTATCCTTATATTTTTTCATTGCGGCTGGGAATCTTCCAAAGCTGTACAAGGTCTTTCTAAATTAACGTTACAGTGTACTGGATTATCTATCGCTAATAATGAGAGGAACAAATATCGGTAATACAGACCGACCAAATTATCGGTAGGAAGCCCGTTTAAAGTACTTGCAAATGAGTTGGAACCGCCCGTGTTGCCAAGTTTTATGGATTTGGCCAAGCAATTGTTCCTTTGGTTATAACCTATGACGAAACGTTCAATTATGGCATTCCGGAGTCAAGTTAAAGTGATTATATTTTTCCTTGACTTAACTAAAATGATGCCGAGTCGGTAAGTCTGTTTTACCGATATTTGTTTCCCTGAGTGGTAGGCAATCCAACATACTGGAGCGTTTGCTTAGAAACACCATCTATAATAACAATGAATACACCGCGGCGTCCGATGGTTAACACAAAATCGCCTGCAGCGGTTGGAGTTAATTGCGATATTATAAACGGAACATTGCGAAGTCTGTAAATATTTAAACCCTTTCTCAGACGCTAAAGGGTAGAAATATATTTATGAAATTTTATTCCTTTTCGTTTTCGTCTTCAATTCTGCCCGCATTGCCTTTCATCTTCGATACGCCTCGGGTAAAATTTTTTTTTATATATAAACTTTCCACTGCTCACTGATGTGTACAAAATGCAGACGGTATATAATGTACCAGGCACGTGTTCAGGATGTGATTCTCTTTCCATTCGAGAGCTTCCGGCGGTTATTGTTGCTGCTAAAAATTCTATGAAGCATCGCGAACCACGCAGAAAATTTGCGAAATGAAGGCTTGAGTATTTCACCGAATTCTCTTCGGGAATAAGCATGTGTATTAACAATAAGATCTGGGAATTTAAATACGTACACAAATGGTACGTAATTTCTAATTTTACTCCAACGTCAAACGAAGTACAGGGAATTAAAGAAAAAATGCTTCTTCGGTAAAAGCTTTTACAGAATTCAAATTCGTATTCAATACTTCCAAACATATCGACGTTCTAAAAGTTTCTCTTTTAACAAAGGTGCATTAACGGCGAGTGAATGCGGAATAATTTTTGTAATTATAGTGTTAACGATTTGAAGTACTTTTTATACAAAGTTTCAAACGAGTAGGTGCAAAACCGTCCATATATACATTCGTGCAAAATTTGTGGCCACTCGTTTAAAGTTTTCTAAAATTTTCTTATTTATGGAGTGGAAATGCGTGTCAATTTTCATAAGCTCGGGTACAATTTGCACAAGTTTAAGTAAAATTTGCGCAAGAGCTTGTTTATAGACTTCAACATAAACGAACTCGAAACACGAAAATTTTGTACATGTAGTTGTAGTTGTACGTCATCTTTTGTTTTTCATCTTATCCTTTGTCTCGAGACGAAGAGCGAGGAAAAGACTCCAACGTATATCTATAACGCACAACATCCGTTGTTAGCTCAGCTTAGGTTAGATTTTGATGGAACAAAGAGATTTTCCTGCGCTTGGTGAGCATTGAAAGCCCAGCTATCGTGTTGTCTGCGGTTCAAATTCTGCGAGAAACGCGAGAACAGAATGAAAAGAAAAGAGAAAAAAGGAAAACACGAAGACGGGGAAAAACAGTGGAAGTCCGAAAACGTGAAGCTGTAGAGAAGAAGCAGAAAAAAACCGGGTTGCGGCAAGATGCAAACAAAGGCGCTGCTGAGGCAATATGGCGGCGCTCAGGTTCAACAGCTGATTGTTTCAAGCTGATTACGTGAATATTGAGGCACGAAAAACTCCGTGCAAGTTGTGAGCCTCTTGATTCCTCACATTAGTTTGATGTGGCGTGAAATATGCGAGGAATTAACGACGTTTTAAAATTCCGTTTTTCTGTTTTCGACGAGAAGAGAAAGTTATTGTAATCACCATGAAAATTAAAAGTTGAGTTTAACTAGGTCGAGAGGTTTGTAAATCTAGAGAATTACCTCGAACCATTTTCGGATGTATGCATGGACGTGTGTAATGAATTTTTTTGTCCGAGGATAGCTCGAAAAGGAAATATCGGATTTCAATGATTTTAGTCTGAATCAACGCAGCTTTTCCAAACTTAGAACTGATTAGATTTTGCCATCGATCGGTCGAGTACTTTATCAATTATTTAAATAACATAATTCCAACAATAAAATAAAAATCAAACGTATCTTGAATGAAAATTGATACGACAGGGTTCTTTGGCTCGTTGACCACGAATCTTAAGTCAGATTTACAAAACTTAAATATATATGGCGTGTCCAATATGCTGAAAAAAAATAAACACATTCCGATTTTTATGAATCTGAGGTCATATTTGCGAAATCCAAAATGACGAGTCCATTGTCGTGGATAAATAATCTAGTAAATATTTGTATTTTAGTCAAAATTGGTAGACGGAGATTTTTTGGCTACTGATAACGAATCCAAAATCAGACTTCCACGATTTATGATGGCGGATCCATTTGAGCGGTTCATTGTAAAAAAAATCGTCATATTTTCACTTCTCATACTTTTAAATCGTTATTCACGAATCTGAATTTGTAATTCAAAATTCGAATTGAACATTATTTAAATTTTTTTAAATTTTTTGTGAGTACGGGAAATTCGATTCGGCTTATGGCCAGCCCAAAGCCGCTTGTTTATATTAAATACGATCCGGTTGCTGCGGCGATACATTGCTTGCCACCAAATGGCGTCTGTCAATAAATACTTTGCACCCCGTTGTCCTAATCTTGAATAATTCGGATATTGTTCAGATCGTGTTTTCACACGGTTTAAGAACCCCTGAAAACAATTTGAGGTGAAGAAAATAAGTAGATATAAAAAATTCCATCTCCTGAAGTCAGAACATTTAATATTAGACGAGTGTATGGGATTTAGTAGAGTAGTTTGACCTCATTGAAAAGCATCGTTGTACACGTGTGCTTACCGACATACACGTGTATCTACAGGATAGTAATTAGACGGAGAAATCGATGCCGAGTTACGCAGCTACATCATTCCGCAATATAGGGCTTCTCAAAAGTGCATATATTCTGCACATCACAGCGCCGAAGAGTTTAAATATACATTTTCCTTCTGTCTCGAGGCGCGTGAAAGAAAAGAAAAAAAAAATAAATAAAACCAGTTTGATGGATGAAAAAGGAAACTGAAAAAAGCGCTGCGAAATCAAGGATTTGTTTTTAAGCCCCCCTAATATCGCTCTGAAAGTTCTTTTTCAAGGTGGTAAAAGGTAAAGCTTTTGCTGGGGATAGAAAAAATGAAAACGGGATTTGAGAAGCTATCCTGACGCGATTTCTGCCTTCGGGGGAGGAACGGGATTTGTTAGAGAGGACTTTTGGTCCTTACTCGGCGAACCATCAAACGAAATTTCGAACGCACTTTACGTGCAACTCGGCGCTTCGTCGGTTAAACTCGCTTCATACGAGACGAAGTTTGAGGTGCACGTTTCGTGAGCTTGGCTCGTTCCCTTTAGAAAAGGGAAAAATTGCATGTCGGCTCGATTCGCGCGAGGCGTGTGCAAATCTTGATGGAATCTGCACCCCGTAGCGATGAAAGAATATAAAAGCCCTCAGGCCACAAACGCGAATTTCACTTTGAACACTGATTTGGATATTTTTCTCCGTTAGCTCGAATTTTGCGTTTAAAAACAAACTTTCATCAGTTTAAAATTCATTGTGAATAAAAAATGTAATAGAGTTGAATAACGCTTCGCTTGAATATTTCGAGAAGTTGTTATTCCAATTATTATAGTTAAATATAGTATAGAGATGTGTTCATTCCTCGTTAATGTATAGAGAATTAATTAAACTTCGACATCATCGTGCAGCAGCGAGATAATTGAATGCAGGCTATTTTTATACCTATATATATATATATATATATATATATATATATGTATTATACATACGCAGTTTACTCTCTTCTGCGATACGCGAGCAGACTTTTAATTTTATCCAGGCAAACTAAATATCCCTGGCCTGCCTTCCCTCAGGATGAATATTAATTTATTCTTCTTTTCCTCCTTATTTTACATTTCATGATTATTTTCTTCTTCTTTATTTCTTACTCTGCTTATTTTTTATTATTTTACTTTTTCTTTTCGTTCATTATTAGTCTTTTTCTTTCCTTACGACATCACTCAAGACCCTCTTGCATTTAGAGGATCAAGAAATTAATTACTGAACTCTGTCAACGCCGTTGCGTGTATTCTTGGCGAGAAAAAAAAGCGAAAATAAAAACGAAGAAATAGAAGTGCCAAAAGAAAAGATGATCAAAATCTTTTTTATGTAATTATATGCGACACGGGGTAAGAACAAAAAATTCATCAGAAACGGACATTCACTTGAGTGTAAGATATTATAATGAACGGAAAAACCTGAGATAAAAAAAACTTTCAAGAGTTAGCAGCCAAACAATTATTTTTTTTACATATATAGTATTTCTATATTTTTTTTTTCTCCTCTCAAATGTCAGAAGAATTTCCGGAAGAAATAGGAAAATGAAAGAAAGAAGAAAATTGCTAGCAGAAATATCAGGCTTATAAATCTCCCCTCGCGTGGACGTGATTCTCAATTTACGATCCAAGCGATTACAAGTCGAGACTTACGCGTTTAATTTCTGCCGTGGTAAAGGGTTAAGCTGAGAGTTTGTCGGGTGCAAACGAAGAAAAAAAACTTAACGAAAGGAAATGAAGAAAGAAAGTAAAACGAAGGAATTAAAAATGATGAGGAAAAAACAATAAAATAACAAATAACCGCGAATTTTGCTAGCAATTATTTCATTCGTCTAAAGAAATATGAAAGAATTATTTATGCGTTAGAAAAAAAAAAAAAAAAAAAAAAACAATATTCCTGTTTTTTCCAGTTTGAAAGAAAGAAGAAAGAAAAGAAAAAAAAAAAATTTCGTTCGCTTTAGATTAAATCTAATCACGAATATCCAAAAATTTCTGTTCGTTCTCGCCGTTGATCGTATATGTCTAATAGAACGTTGAGGATGTGAGATAAAAGTCGCGTACAATTCGCAATATCACAGGCGGATAATAACACCTACGCTCCTGACTCACACAATCTAATTAGAAGCGATAACATCTGCACTTTGCATGGTCAATTAACCTAGCTATAACGCGAACTTATAATATCGCGTTTTCAAAACTTGGTTGTGATTCATCGAGGGTAAAAAATCAGGCAAACCATCGGACGTGCCAGTTGTGTATAACTTTGACAAATTAACGGGCAAAGTACCGTACAAATTAACAGAGTCACGTTTCACACGTGCGATTACTATTAATTCCGGTGCATAAACGAACCTCGACATTTCGTAATATTGCATGAGTACGAAACGTGTAGGTAAAAGAAGAAAATTTGCTTTTCGCAAATATGTTTTTCAAAACTCGTTTATTATCGATGCTAAAACCTCGATTTCAACATTTTTTTTACAGGCATTGTCGTATCGTTAGTCTGGAAAAAAAAAAAAATTCGATATTTTCCGTCGACAATTTTTCATTTTACAACAAAAGTTCCATATCATTAATATTGCTCTCGGTATTATTAAAAAATTTTAAACCCTGTGCAAAACTTCGAATCAGACCAACGATACTGAAAGAATCTATTCTGTTTCTTATTTTTCACGTACGTAATAATTAATTGAATGTTATTATGAAATTCAAAAATTTTCCAATTCAATTAAACCAGATTGTTTACATAGTAGATTTTGAAATTTTCCAGGGACAGAAATTATAAATACGAACGGTAACAAGTTTGAAAAAAGTAAGCCCACTTATAAATTATATGGCTACAAGTTATTTTCTCCGCGGATACTTCGCCGTGTATGCATAATAAATGACGTTGTATACATATATATATATATATATATATATTTATACAAAATATACGTGTAAATGTAAACATTTAAATTGCCCAGGGACAGAGGGGAGAAGATAGACGTGGGGGAACCTGATGGCGGATGTGCAGGAGCGGCGAGGGTCGCTCAAACTTGTAATTGGTTTTGTCACTTGAAGCGTTTTACACCATGGGACAATCGGTAAATTGTCGAAAATCCTTTTACCAGTCGTCAAAGTGAGCTCAACTCGTTTGTACCGGCAGATTGTTCACACTGTGTGTGTTTCCGTATCATGCGGATAATAATTGTAACGCGATCATCGTCATCGAGGTTTCCTTCTTTTTTTTATTTATTTTTTTGTTTTATTTGCCAATACCGAAATTTTTTTCGAGATATTTTTTTCATATTTAATTACTGCCTTGTATGTACGTACTCTCTTTTTCTGTCAAATTCAAACGTAGTTATTCACGCAGATGAAAATGAAAAAAAAGACCGTTCCGAGCTTCGTCGTTCACACCCTTTAATTTTCACCCGCGTTTGTATTGAACAGACCAGAATGCAGGCAAACCAAAAGTGAACGGCGTGTTTCTATCGATTCGGATACAATTTCATGGGTAAAACTAACTAACAAAGGCTTCCGCTTTCCCGAGTTTCAACAAACTTTATAACGTGTTTCACGAAAAGATAACAGAAAAAATGTAGAAAATTACCTAACGATGGTACAGCAGAGGTTACCGTTTTAGTTTGAAATTAATTTTCATTCCATCTGCAGGGTTTGAGAGATTGTTTTTAGTATCTACGGAACGCAGTTAGATCAAGAATTGAAAGTTAAACAGACTAAACAAACGTTCGTAGAGTCAGGAAACTGAAGCTCTGATCAAGTTATGAAATATCCAAATGAAAAAGTTGGCAATCCAGAAAATCAATTTAAAAAAACACTGAATTCCAATCTTGAATAAACACTCTGTTATCATCTAACAATGGACAAGCAAATCACAACATTCCACTATTTGTTCACTTAAAAAATTATACAGTACCTGCAATTGTAGCGATAAATAGTTTTTGTAGTATTGCGAATTGCTTGAGACGTAATTTTTCTGAAGCTCGTAAGTTGGTAGATGAAGAAAGTACGATGTGTACAATCATTTCAATTTATTCATATATATAGATAATATATATGAATATACATTAGACGATTTGTGTTTGGGGATAATTGTGGTAACTTCCCTCATTCTGTCTTTCCATAAAAAAAAAAGTAGCTGGAAGTTACGAAAAATCGCATTTGTCCTAAGCGAGTATAGAAAGCCGGTTCCGAATACAGATTCCATTACCGACATTTACCGACACCTAGCCAAGACACAAACCCGTTTCTAGAATATTTAATTTTATCGTGCATCCCATACTTCAGATGTCCTAGGTTATCAATCAGTGTGGGGTTAACCCCACTCTCGATCATTCGAGAAGAAGGTTCGTGTCTTGGCTAATGGTCGGTAAATGTCGATATGGGAATCTACACCCAGAACCGGCGTTTATAACCACTGCTGTTTACCTACACACAAGTTAACACTCACCTGAGAAACGAAGGCCGGATAATCGTGTCGATACATCAGAAGCACGCTGATCAAATGAGCGAGGGAAAAAAGTATGCCGGCGATGCAGGCGTGCCTCAGTCTTATCGGCAAAAGTGCGTAGGCCATGTAAATGAAGAAGCAGGCTGCCCAGGCGATGGCCAGAGGGCCACCCAGGCTGTAGGTACCCTCTATGGCCTCCGAGTCGACCGATCCCTTGGGGTAGGCGAGGTGCAAGCCCAAGGCCACCTGGAGGGCGAGAAGGGTGGCCAGGACGGCGGCGCTGATGCCGGCGAGCCAAACCTCGTTCATTCCTGGCCTCGAAATGGCCGCGACGAGTCCTGCGTAAGGGATGAAAAAACGAGGAAGTTATTGTATGATTCGATGATGTTGCCTCATTGAATTCGAAGGATATTTGCAGCCTTGTTTATAAGGCTGCAAGGATGAATCTAACAAGGAGAGTATAAGGAGATGCAGGGTTCTTCAAGGAGTTTTATTGAAGAGTTATTTTTGTCGATTCTCTTTAAATGACGGTTTTCTACTTTTTTATAATCTGATTAATGAAAATATATAATGATAAAAAGTATCGGGAGTGTAAATTCGTTTCGAATAGTGTTTGAATTAAGATCAGCTATCGTAGAATGAAATCGAACGAGTCTACCAGTTTTTTTTTTTTTTAACCGTTTTTAAGAGAATCGAAATGAGACGTAGATATTTAAGCTTTTATTTTCAAATCCGGTATTTCCTATTTTTGTGTCTTTTAAAAATATCTACGCAGCGTACGAATATAGTCACTTAATAAATATCTCAAGGTGCGGTTATTTTCGTAATAAAATAAATAAAGAGTGAATGAAATAATCGGGCGATCGTTACTGGCTTGGGGTCAAAACTTGCAAGGGTCAATATTCCAAATAACCGATATATCGAAGTTTGAAACATGCGAAAATGAAATAACGAAAGTTGAAGTCTAGATTTTTGATGAAATTGTCACGATTAGAATGACTACTAAAAAATCAAGATTTCGAGCAATTCAACTTTCGTCAGTTTATTTTCGCATGTTTGAAATTTCGCCATATCTTTCATTTGCAATAATTGACCCTTCAAACTTTTAACCCCCATCCTCGTTACTTGTTTCCATGATATTCGCTGATTAAAAGCGGATATTAATCATCCGAAGCACTCATGCTAATATTATGCAGATAAATTCAAGCAGGTACACAATATTCAGTGATTTAGCGATCACACACTCGTGAGGATTATGGCTAACCAATGAAATGTCATAAATCAAAGGAGCTTCACTCACCTGCGTAGACGGCGAGACACGCTATTAGCGTCAGAGCCAAGGTGAGATGTTGGGGCTTTTGTACGAGGTCTACGAAGGGATCGGACGAGGTGAAAGTCAGACTGAGGCCCAGGAGGAAACCCAAGGCGACAGCAAGGCCCGAAAGAAGGCCCAAAACGTGGGTCATGTTGCTTTGGTTCATCCGGAGGAAGTAGCGCTGGTACAACATCTCGACCTGGAAGAAACGGTCAAGAATTTTTAAGGATAACGTCAACAAAAAAAAAAAATATCGATCGAAAATTATGATACGAAGGAATGAGTTACAAAAATTTACTATCCGATTGATTCGAGATTGAAAAATAAATAAAAAATACAAAGTTAGAATGAAAAATGATCAGACGTTGAAAAATTTTAGGAAGATCACATTTTATTTTTTGTATTTAGTTCTGATTATTCTACGCCTAAATCGTATTCTTAGTCTAAATTCAATTCGTCAGAAGTAAACAATTCAGTTTGCGATTGAATTTTGTTCAAATTGCCTGAAGGAACTTTATAATCGCGTTAACACGTTTCTTGATAAATTCAGTGTGTAAACAAGTTTATCAATTTTAACCCCATCAGTTGTTACAATTTTGCATACACACGTACTACCTACACTTCATTTTTCTACTAGATTATGTAGTTCGAGCAGAAAAAAGGTGAAAATTTATTTGGTCTGGTAATTAGTTAGAAATTGATTCGCGTACAAAAACGATACGATCGCCTACGTAATTTGTAAATTCCAAGAAACATTAAAAGTTTTTCTTTTTCAAACGAGAAGAGAAAAAAAAATGACAAAAAGTTGTTATTCCTATGAAAATTGTCATAAACACAAACCGCTCTCTTCGTTTTCAGATTAACATAAATACAAGATTGTCTGCAGATTGTCTGCAATAAGAAGATCAATTTCATTTTGCACACTATTAGGTTACATTCAGCTCTGCGATTTTTTAAATCTTTCAAGGAGCTTTTCCTTAATTTTTATACACCCTTTAACATCCTTGCGATCACCGCTAAATCCGTAAGACATTAGATATAAGCGAATTGCGAGCTGATCGTGAGAGTAATTTCACCAGCTAGACTTTGGTGATGAGGGTAAAAACGTTTCCCTGCTTCACTCTACTGTACACGTAGTTACATGTATTGTACACTGTATCTTCATTCTCCCAAAGCCATCGGCGTGATGGGATACGAAGAACGTCTAGACTCTAGACGCCTGGCGCCCGCGCCCGGTCGGATCCTTGGCGCGAAACCCGGCTTTCGCACTTCGCTAAATCTAATACTACTCAATGTCAGCTTGTTTTTTAGGCCCCGCTTGACGACAACGGAAAATAGAGTGAATTACGAGAGATCGCGACTGTCGCCGAAGGGACGGCAAATATTCATCTCCTCTGCGTCAATATCGCCGAGAGAAATCTCTGTATACCTAGTCATATACATATATAGAATTGTTATAATTTTCATTACAGTATTAAAAAATGTATCAAAAAATTGACGTCATTTGGTAAAAAAAAAAAAAAAAGAATTTCTCATTTTTAATAATTACTTACACGTATTTATACACGTGTTTAATACACGCTAATTTGATACGATCTTTATGCAAATTCATCCTTGAGTCAATTCGACCGGGATAAAACGAATGAATAAATAAACGCGCTTGCGCATATTATTCGGGGGATGGGACGACGGGGGAAACGGATTTCGGTGTTTCCATTCAAAGCTTAAGCTGATGAAAAAATCACCCCTTGCCTTTTATCGGATCCTTTCCGACTCCACCCCTCGCGAATCTCAAGGAAAGTAAAATTATCCCCCCTATATATATATACATATAGATATACCTATAATATGTTGCAGACTTTGCGGCAGACGACGCCAGACGTCGAGACGCCTTCCGGGGCTCCGAAATTCTCCGGAATGATTTGAGAACCTATTTGATATACCGTATTATTCGCATCTAGAAAATCTACGCACCGAGACGGTTTCTTCTTCCGCGTTTTCCGTATAGAATTCCCCTTTTTATTTTCTGTTTCAGTCACAGACCGACTCCTGATTATTATTTCTCTTCTGTTACTTTTCTATTTTCGTTCATACAAATCGTCGTATACACATTTAAATATATGTATATATTTATATATACTTGAGCCGTGTACTGTATAAAACGGAAGCGGCAATGCGAATCAGCCTTGGACGAATAATTGATTGGAAGACGGCGGCGGCGGCCGCAATTTATCCGGCTTCTCAAATAAGCGATTCAATTATTTTCGCGTTTACGTTGCTCGCCGAGAGAGAGAGAAAAGCACGGAAGGAGGCTACAAAATTAGACGACCAAGTTTTCCGATCTTTCTGCAGACACTCGCGCTCCTCTAAATAGGAAACCTCGATGTATACTCGATCGCTGCAATGCCAAGGCTCTTTGCTTCAGATACTGAGTGAGTTTCGCCGTTTTTCTTTGCACAGTTTTCTTTTTATTCAACGAAAAGTCCGAGATATTTATCACTAGTCCGAATTCTCGCGCTCTGATAAATTATCGCGAATCAGAGCGTGACTCGGGTTCTCTCTCGAGTGTAGATACGGACGTAGAATCGAGAGCATATATTTTTCGTATTGAAAAGCTGTTTTTAAAGTAAAAATAAGAAAAAAAAAAAATTTATTCCTTTCGGAAAAGCTTTCGGTGTGAAAAATTCAATACGTTTATTAAATCAGGTTTAATAACCGTATTTTGTAAAATTTTTCCTACCTCCTTAAGGAATTAAGTTATTCCTTAAAACTTTTAACAATTACCTCTCGTCCGGACTTTTATTACGCTATCAAAATTTCACACGGATGATCGGTCGAAGCGATGAAACGTGTTTGGGACGATTTATAATAATTTTCATCTTTTCAAAGTTTCGTTATTATAATTTCCATTCAACGAAATAATAATTATAATTAAGTTTAACTAATTTTAAACTTTTACTATTTTTACAAAAGTAATGCTATTATACTTGTCCTGGTAAATTCCTCCCGAATTACGCGACTAAAGTTTGCCAAGACGCATAAAATGATAATCAAGGATATAATGACTGCGGAATAGTGAAGAGAAGAGGAAGTGACGAGTAAATTTTTACCCGCGTCAGCGAAAACTGGAGGAAATCGTGTCTCTCATCCAGCGACGATAAACGCTGGTTTCATGGTAGTTGGACAATCCTTATCCTTTCTGTTTACGAGGCGTATTAGACGCGGATTAATTTTCGTCACAGCTGGTACGAAGCATTGTCGGTACTTGGATCCTTGAATACTTGATCCGATCCAGATTTGGATTAACTTCGAAAGAATATTCGGACTGCGATGGAAATTCGAAGGATCGTCGAGGCTTTGACGCAGCTTGTATCGCGTTATACGCCTCCGGAAATCCCGATAAGAAGATCGAATCTCTCGGCTGATTGCGAGCCGAACAGTTTAGATAATATTATTGTTAATCTCACCCCTTCGGCCGCTTTTATACTCCAAGTCTCTCAGCTATAAGCTACACGATAAACGAACCTCGGCCATCACCACCTGCATTTGCAAATTTTCCCTCAAGTATTTGCAGACTGTATTCAACCGAGCATGCATTCAAAATTCTGCATTTTATTCGACGATTAATTATTTATATAATTAAATCCTAACGTTTATATTACATATAAATATTAATTAAACAAATACAGCTTAGGTTAACCCTGGAATGGTAACAATATTTTTTTTAACTATTTCGGTAACGTAAAAAACTCTCCAATCTCGTTAAGGTGCTTATAAAGACCCGTTGTACACCTCGAAAACGCGGGGAAGCAAAACTCGTATACCGCTCAAGCGATCGGAGTGAAACTTGGGCAATTAATGCCTTATTTTGGCGAAAAGTGGAGCGTATTTTTACTTTGTCGAAATTTTGAAAAAAAATTTAAAGATTGGTCACCACTCACAGAAATTATCCAAATTTTCTTAATTGCATTGAATGGATCGACCTATCCGGTATGATGCCACTCGGCGGTGATGAAACACACATTTTGAGCCCAGTCCCATGAGATTTGATGGTGAAATGACGAAATGGCAGCTGATTTGGTTTTCGATTACGAAGAACACCGAAATCTCATTTTGGCGACATTTGCTACCGACATTACGCGCATGCCGGTAATGTATGTGTGTAATGTCGGTAAAAAATTACCGGCATGCATGAAAAGTCGGTAACAAATGTCGCCAAAATGAGAATTCGGTGTACCTCGTAATCGAAAACCAGATCAGCTGCCATTTCGTCATTTCACCATTAAATCTCGTGGGACTGGGCTCAAAATGTGTGTTTCATCACCGCCGAGTGGCATCATACCGGATAGTTCGATCCATTCAGTACAACTGTGAAAATTTGGCCAATTTCTGTGGGTGGTAACCAATCTGTAAATTTTTTTTCAAAATTTTGAAAAAGTAAAAAGACGCTCCACTTTTAGCCAAAATAAGGCATCAACTGCACAAGTTTCACTCTGATCGCTTGAGCGGTGTAGGAGTTTTGCTTCCACGCGTTTTTGAGGTGTACAACGCTTCTTTATAAGCACCTATTCTATATCTCAGGTCATCATCATATCACTTTTTTTTTTTTAACTCGGTTGTTGGTGTCTCGAGTCGAGAGTCTAAACTATTGTTTCGCGGCGGAAAATTTGAATTCACTTGGGGTGTTTTTTCACCCCCCCTCCTCCGTGTTTTAGGGTTAATAGAGCGGAATTTAATAAAAACTACGTTATCTTAACGTAGAGATAAGAGATGAGAATTCGCGCGAAATCAAGTGCAGCAATTTTTACGAATTTTAGCAAGTTGGAAAAATTTGACCCGTTTCTTAGACGAATATTAATCGAACTTTGTTGAACGAAAAATTGGAACAATCGTGGAGGTTAGAATAGTTGAATCAAATTTCATCGAATAGAGGGATAACTGCGGCGTGACTTTTGGTGAAATTCTGTTCTCTCATCTGGAAACACACGTCGGTTGGATTTGGTCTGAATATTGGTTCTCGGCTAATCAATTCACGGACCGATTGGCTGTACAGGCTGAAGCCAATTTCGGGTCATGTATGAAATTGGTTAAACCAACGGAAGACGATGAGAGAGTGCTGCGGACGTTCGCGTGCATACAGAAGCTGAATATCTCCAGTTAGCCAATTTCCGGAGGGAAACGAGACCGGTTTTATAACAGTCATGAGCACGTGACTGAATGACTCGGCTGATCTCTGAGGCGCTCGAGGCTTCTTTAATTAAACGAGTATCTCGAGGAGTCCTCGTTGGAATTACAATTACCTCAGGCTTCAGGATAATATGGTAAAAAGAGGAATTTAATTCGATTCGCAGTATAACCGGATACGGAAAATCGAAAAGTCTTAACGCCCTGACGCAGTTCCGAAATTAAAAGTAAACAGAATTCTGTTGATCAGTAATATTCGGGAGTAGAAAGTTTTGCAAAAATTTCGTCACCTCGGTGATTTTTCTCCTCCCCAAATTTTTCTCGCCTTTCTTTCTCGACCGACAAAATTTTCATACCCAAGTCCACACCCACTGATATCATGAGACACGAATACGTAATTCGACCCCCCGAGTTTTAAAAATGTTACACCCGAAGAGTTTTCAGGACTTTTCCAAGTGTATCAAATGCGGGCTAAAATTAGTCGTTCAAGCGGCTTTTTTTGCACTTGGAATTACATTACGTACCCGTATCTCGAGTACTTGCTTGTCTTACTACCAAATCAGGACTCTTTGAATTCTTTTCGCAAGCTTTTACCTCCGGGGGAGTTTAAAAGTGCGTTTTCCTCAACGAAATCGGTAAACTTTTTCACGGAAAAAGGGGGAAAAGAAAGTCCCGCAGAACTAGTGTTTGAGAAACTCTTCCTTCGACGGTCTTCACTTCTTCGTATAAGAAAAACCAGGGATAGTAATTGGTGACATTTGGTAGTTCGAAAAGTTTGAAATAATTTCACCGAAAAACGATTGCATAATTAAAAAAAAAAAAAAAAAAACTGCAGAATCGTCGAACCGAAAATATTACGAACGATGAGTGAAATTTTGCTAGGACTTGTGTAATATACTGTACGGCATCGGTCGATAGTAACACAGTTTGTCTATCGCTCTTTCCACATACATATATATGTATATATAAAATACAGAGGATATAAAATTCGATTTTATCGAAACAACTGATAAGAAGCCGGCGGATTTGTATGAAAAAGTTGCCTTATCTCGAATACTCGTTAGCCAAGTACAACACTCGATACCGAATCCCCATGGAAACGGGTAATAATACCAGCCGGCTTTCTGTACACACCATGAGCTGCCCATGGGCATGGAAAAAGTGCAGCGCGTCACCCACGAGGTAATAAATCGGAAATGTCGATTCCCTGAATTGTAAGCAAATTCCGGAAACCGAGTTAGAAATTGAATCAGTATATTGCACGGAAAAGAGACAAAAAAAAAAGGAAAGTTTGAAAAACTTGCAAAACCTGTGACGTTAAAAATATTTCTATTCAAAAGTGACTTCGATCGGATAACGACCGATTAATTAATTATAGACATTTATGAGCGCGACGATGGTAAAATTTTTTTTCTTTCTCATCTGATTTTCCATCTTTCTGACCCTCCGTTTTTCCACCACGTTTCTGGTTGAACGGGAACGAAAAGGAAGTCCTTGTGCCAACCATCGAGGTGACGGGAGTGGAATGGAAACCATTTCGAACACCCAGTCGAACCCTCTGAACTTGCAGGTGAAAGTGTGTTACAGGTGCTGTGTGTGGGTGAATTTTTCATTTCCATCGTAAGAAGAAGCCTCTCCCGTGCCTTTCCCATAAAGATGACATTATCCTCGGGGTGATTTAACTCCACGCATTTCGAATCGACCACATTGAACCCGCGTCACGTTTAAATTCAGTCCCAGTCAGTCAGTCAGTCAGTCAGTCAGTTAAGAAGTCAGAAAGTCTGTCAGTTGAATACGGAAAAGGAATACAGAAATGCTTCTTAATCCTCATCTCGTATATAGTGCGGTACTCCATGAAAAAGTAAATTTCAATAGAAGTTCATCTCCTTCTTTAATTTATGAAATTTTCTTCTCCCTCCTTCGAGCTAAGATTATACTTATTACCACATACTTGAGGCGTGCATAAGGGATGAATGAAAGCGACTTGATATTTCTGGGGAAAACTTGACGAGTCAGTGATTTTCCACCACCGTAGAAGAGGGGTTCTTGTATTGATATAAATGATTCCATCCCCTCCGTGCATCCTTCGAGCGAACTTTTGCCATGAAAATTATTTATCGAAACTAACATTTTATTTAACGAAGTTTTTTCTTCTTCTTCTTCTTCTTTTTCTTCGTTTTTTCATTCCTTCAGCAATGCGCCATTCTCTTGAGTATTGCCAAGATTTCATCGAAATTTCATGATCTTGTAGTTTAGAAGCGAAATGATTGTTCAAATACCACAAAAACCAAAAACAAAAAATTTTCCAAGCTCGGATACGTTATGCAAGAGATATTTTCCGACCAAAATCGAGGTAAAAACTTTTCGGCGGAGGCTGCGTAACGCGTTTGACGAAAAAGTTGACGAAGGAAGATTTACAAACGTCGATTGGGGGAACGGATGGTAAACAGGGTGAGTTATTCGAAGACAGTTAAATGTCGAACTGATCAATCCACCCCTTTCCAATTCGCCAAACTTCCAAGTACCTACAAGGATCGAGAGACTATTCCAAACATATAAGTTACAGAGTATCGGAGAACAGACGAGTAATTAATTACATCCACCTCTGTTCGCCGGTTATATTGACGTCAGCTAAGCAATTCCCCTGAATCAGCTACAAACCCTCGAACACCCAATTAAACAAGGATATAAAACTTGCGCGGAATCGAAAAAAACTCCCTCGAGGGGTTTTCGGTCAGGTTGAAAAAGGGTGAACAAACAAAAACGAAAGTGACAAAACAGAGCTTCAAACAATGTCACCGAAGTTAATCTAGTCTTCATATTCAATTACGAAATTTCTTCGCGATGGTAGAAAAAAATGTTTAAACACTGAATTTGAATTGCAGAATGGTAGCTCGGTTTTTTAATTACGTCATAAAAATTTGACTATTTTATGAATTTTTTCACCGAAAAATTCTTGTCTGATTATAACGAGCAGTAGCTGATTTTATTTGTAAATAAATTTTTCTTGGATAGTCGAAGTTAAATCTGTGATTAACAATAAGGAATTGTTTGTTGAATAACAAGTTTAACATTTGTCATTTATTACGATTTTATATATATCGGATTTTTCGCTTTCTTGCCGACTAACGAACTCAAGAAAGAAATTGTCTCAAACTATTTGTAGAGAATTCATTTGCGAATAAAATAAATTAATTATCAATAGAATCCAACAAAATATAAGAATTTTTCGGTTAAAAATTTTTGAAATTAATGGTGAAACACGTGGTTAATAACAATTAAGATATTTAAAATTGAAATTTAGCGATGAAACGTTTTTATCTGGATCATAGAGACTTTCGTAAATCAGTTTCATCGATCGAAAATCGAAAAAATCATATCAACGACACCAACGAATATCCTAAGCATTATACAATAAATCTCCACGCCAAACTGAGAAAATATATTATTTATCGTTAACAAACGCATATTTAGTAATTATAATCAAATTTCAGTTGAAAGCGAAATAATGATGGATAAAAATAAGTTAGATAGTTACCACAAATCATAATTGGCTGAATTAAAATTCCATGATAATAATAAGGAAACATTTATTTCGCTAAATAGCTAGATATATTCGTTTGTTGTAACAATAAATAAACTCTTTTCTCAGTCAATGCGGTACAGTAGGTCTGGGAATTTTCGGCGGTAGTTGAACTGAGTAATTTTTATAGTACGAAAGAAAATTGTCAAGGTGCTGCAGCTGCTGGTCACCGCAAGTAAAATGCACTACAGAGTGTTTCATATTGAAATCGAGTGTCTGACCTGGAGGTTCCTGAATCGATGCGAGGCACACAGAGCGCTGAGAAAACGACTGAAGCCACATCGAGGCCTTCTTCGTGTCATCCCGGCGTTGACAGCCGCCTCCATAATCGCGTCTCTGTCACTCGAAAGCCCAACTCCGACTTCCGATCCTCGTCCAACCTGCAAAAGATGAAGATTTTGCATTAATCGCAGTAGTGGTTGTATCATGATTGAGTGAACATTGGACACTCGGTTTTGAACCGAAACCAACTACGTCACTAGTCGATGGCCAATTAGACGGCCGGCTATCGGCGTTTCGTGTGCCGCCATTTCCGGTCCCATTTAGAGACCTGGAGGATCGTTAGAGGTTCGACAATTGTTGATGTTGTTGTACGACGATCGGCCAACTTAATGAAAAGTGAGAATATTTGTCATTTCTGGAAGTGAAAAAAATTCACAAACAGCGAACAAAAACATTTTTTAAAAAGATAATAGAGGTAGTGAAAAACTGTTACTTGGTACCTTGTAACAATTAATCATTCAAAATCTGCCAGCGTGAAAAAAGGGATCATGAAAATAACGTCGAACGTTGAATTTTCACCATTGTCACTCGCATGACGTGATTTGGTGTGTCTCATACCAGCTTCCAGAGAGAGAGAGAGAGCGAGAGAGATAAATGTATTGCTGGCGATCGTTCCAACGTTTCAAGCTGTCGTCAGATATGATTGATAACCACCGGATGAAAAGAATGTAGGAAGTAAAAAAAAAAGAAAAAGGAAGAATCATAACCACGAAAAATGTACAATGCGGAGTAAATCTTTCCGACCAGCGACGAGCACTGGTCATAATAATTAATTTTCAACTGTCCAAAAACGTGAGGGTAAACTCTGCAAAGCAAATTAGTGATTGGAGATATTAGCCAGACTCCCCATTGACTTGAAACCCAAAAAATCATCCAGCATCGGACGTATCATTAAGATATAAACAAGCTTATAAACCGGGTTACAAATTGTGTCCAACAGCATGAAATCGTCGTCCATCACCGATATTGAAAAATGTGAAAGGACTTCCGATAACCACCTTTTAGGTATTTGGAAGTTCATCGATTGCGGCAACGCTGAGATGAAAAGAGTATCCCTCGGATGAATCATCAATTCTGGAACGATGTTCGGCTCTACTTTCATGGGCATGATCGAAAAAACGACATGCATCGACCTGTGATTTCCTAAATAACAACTCACCGTGACGATGGAAGGCCTTGGTGCTCCAGTGAAGTGTTCTATGACCTCCCAATTGGACTTCCGCACCGGAGTGTGAGGCGTCCTTGGTGTGTTTGGCGAGTGTGGCTGAGAGCCGGGTGTTCCTGGTCTCGACTGTTGAGGAGGGTCGAGAAGCAGCTCGATGGCTGGTTTGGAACCATCGGACATGGCGCCGTGCGTCACGTGCTGCCGAAGGCTGGTCCATCTCCTCGTGGTCTTGGAACCACCTCCTCCGGTCCTTCCGTGTCCAACGGAGCCCTGAAGCTCGCCCTGAAATGCAAATTAACATTTCGTGTAGATATACGAATTCGCCACGTTTTCTACGGACTCGAGCCACGCGAGAATATCCCTAATTTTGATCTGCCCGCGTGATATACTCGAGCAATGAATTTGTTATACACAACTCGAATATCGCGATTATGGTCATTAAGCAAAAAAGGCGGAGGTGCTTTTCGCCAATCTACCTTCTTTGGTCACCTTGGTACCAGGTTGTGGCCGTATTTATTACCCCTAAGCCGAGGTTATGGTCACACATTGTATAAACAAGAAAGCGTACCCGTTATGTGGAGTACCTACTAAAAATTTATGCAGTCCAGACCTTTCTCAGAATCAGATTCTAGTTCTGAATCGAGTAAACGAAGCGATTCAAAGTCTAGATCATAAATAAATGCACAATTTTTTAAAGGTGACCACAAATGGTACTTTTTCCTTAAGAGTGCTCTTCTCTGTTTGATTCAACTGCAGGTCAAGAGGGGGGAAAAAGTGTGAATAGAACCACAGTTCGTTTATTCAACCAATCCTGATGTAAACGTAGACCAAGCAGGTGTTGGAGGTTGGTCAACGGATTGCAGTTGAAAAAGTTGTGATACAGATTAATCGGTTTTTCCACCCCTGACCGAAGGCTTCGACGGTGTTATTTACTTTCGATTACATCGCAGGCGAGTGAACGCTAGAGTGTAAAATCCGAAAGCACAACCCTTTGACTCTCGACTGAATGACGTTCGTCGTTCGTTCGGTCGAGTAGCTTTTGTGGGTGTTATACTTGTTCAGGAATCATGAATGCGCCGTCGGTATAGTTCGGTGTGGAGAATCACGCCTTGTATCATAAATCCAGGCAACTTTTGTGAATAGTTGAAAGACTGGTACTTGCGTAGCGAGTAGGCTGAATAAGAGCTCCCTGGAACCGCGGGAGTTTTATAGTTCAGTCTTTCAAGACTTGATATTACGTTATAGCTTCACGCTTGACTCGAGATCGGTTAAATATTCCGCGACACATGCCGTTTCACAGGAGCTGGCAGACGTGACTATAGCACAAGTGGCTTGAACGTATATTCTCCAAGACGCGTAAACTTACTTCTGCGAATCGATATAATATCTAACGGATAAACTCACTGCCAAGGAAGGTATCCCAGGTCGATCTCTCCGATTTTATTTCTTTTGTAACCCGTTATAGTAGACTAAAAACAAAGTGACACGTATTTTTTTTTATCCACCATCAAACAATTTAAGGGGGTGAAACCAACCTCCAAAGCAAGTCATGTCAAGGGGTGATTTGGCAGGTTTGTTTTTCTAATTGAGAAGGTAACATTTTTCATTTCTCGTTATGAGAAAACTTTCCCACTTAGATTGGTTAAAAAATATTACCTTCTTGTGGGTGAAACTGTCAAAAATCACCTCTTGACACGCCTTACTTTTGCGTATGGTTTCACCCCTTTAAATTGTTTATTGGCAGATAACAAAAAAACGTGTCGCTTAGTTTTTAGTCGACTATAACATTCCGCAAAAGAAATCAAATATCGGTAATATCGTCCTGAGACACCATCTTTGCGAGTCTGATATGATCCGTGTAGTATCGGTTGTTAAACCAGCATTCACATTAAAGAATAATGCGGCATATTTCAGAACGTTTAACAATGTAACAGTGGTCGGTTTTTCATCGTCCTTTTTGAGGATTAGTGACAGTGACAAGGGGCTTGGAGAACACAGGATCACACGTGTCGTCCTGGAATTTGGAATACCGCGGGAATTTCACCCGCTGTAAGTGCTTCGGTTTATCTCGAGAGTCTGGGGACAAGGATGGATACACGATTTGACGAAGCAGCGTCTGCTCGAGAGAGACAGAGACAGAGAGAAAGAGAGAGAGAGAGAGAGAGAGAGAGAGAGTGTCTCGAAAGCATTCCTAGGTGATGAAATCAACGCTGTTTCGGAAAGGTTCTCCTTGGATATGTCGGGCGTGGGTGTGCGGGAGCCCTGAGGGTTCTCGACGTGTCTGCATACGTTTATACATACAAGGTGTGTATACGACACAGTACCTACCTACAACCTGGAAGTAATATCGAGTAATGTATCACAGCGGAGAAGGCTTTTAGTTGAATTCCGTACCCCGCTAGGTTGCCTTCTTGTATTTTCTGCCAGGGTGGAATGGCAGTACGAAACATCCACTGTAGTGGTTATGCAAGATGCGATACGGATCAGGGTCGGTGTTTCGGAGAAGTTGATGGCAGGTCGTAAAGTGAAAGGAACTATCGGATGACTTTGCGTTAAAACTGTGAAAATAGTAGATTCGTAGAATTTGTGCCATTTCTTTATTTATACGTCAAACGAAAATTCATTGAAATGTTGTTCTTCAGAATTGAGTATAAATTGGGACTGTTAACCCCTTTTCCGCCTTTGAGACACGTGAATTCAGACATTTGGAGATACATACGTCAACGTCGAAATCGACCACGGCAACCCTTAAGGGGAGCATGAGCCAAGACTAGGGTAGCTGGAAGAGAAGTCTTATTCCATGGGGTCCGAGGGCCCCATGGAGCCACTTGGCTGTGGTGGGAATGGCGCCTTTTAAGGTGCTTATAAAGAAAAGTTGTACACCTCGAAAACGCAGGGAAGCAAAACTCCTATACCGCTCAAGCGATCAGAGTGAAACTTGGGCAATTAATGCCTTATTTTGGCAAAAAGTGGAGCGTATTTTCACTTTTTCAAAATTTTGAAAAAAAATTTACAGATTGGTAACCACCCACAGAAATTGGCCAAATTTTCACAGTTGCACTGAATGGATCGACCTATCCGGTATGATGCCACTCGGCGGTGATGAAACACACATTTTGAGCCCAGTCTCATGAGATTTGATAGTGAAATGACGAAATGGCAGCTGATCTGGTTTTCGATTACGAGGAACACCGAATTCTCATTTTGGCGACATTTGTTACCGACATTACGCACATGCCGGTAATGCATGCGTGTAATGTCGGTAAAAAATTACCGACATGCATGAAAAGTCGGCGCCCGTTGTCTGATGTTCTGATTGTTCTAACTTATTCTATTTATTTAGAAACAGTTTCCAGTTGAAATTTTTTTCCCTTGCCATCGGATATGTGCGTGTATCGGTCTTAACCTTACGTTTGACGAACGTTGGATTGAATTCCCGTGACAGCAGCTGATGTCTGACTGGAACTTTTTCAACGGTTCCTTTTTCCGAACCCAAATTCGATATCGCATGGATATCGTAATCCGATTTTTCTTTCCTTCTAATAATTGCGTTATTTTTTCTTCCTTTCTTTTTGCTCGGCAATTTTTCATCACTGGAAACCTACCCCTTCGAGTTTGTATAAAATGACGTGACACTTTTCGAATTTCTTTTTTTTTTACTTTTTTTTAAAGTGAAATTCAACGATTTCTTCCAGAAATTTTTAGGAATGATAATTGGTCGAGAGGAAAAATAGGTTTTTTTTTGTGGGAAAAATGTGAAGGCTGCCGGTGATTTTATACCGTAAATACCACAGAGCTTTGCATGATATCGTGATGAAAACGAATAAAATACTTTCAATGAAATTCGCGCAAGTTGCCGTGAGATTGCAGTAAATTTTCACCCCACGTAAGTTACACTCGCGTCAAAGATAATAACTTACGTAAGGAAGCAGTCGCTCGGAATGTCCTTTCCTACAGCTATAAATAGAATCGGGTTGCTTTGCTCACCCTCGGTGCAGTCTTGCAGAGTTTAGGGTCTCGGGCCTCGGCCCAAGCGGAATAGTTTATTAGCAAATATAACGCACACGAGCCGAGCGAAAATTAGCCCAAAATAACCAAGACAATTTGACATTTTTTTATTTTTCTCTCGAAGATATTCTGACACTCGAGCATTATACACCGAGAAAAAGATTTGCTCGTAATGACTGATATTTGGTCCTTGCAACGAAACTTCAAGATTAATGTACATCCGATCAAACATTATTTTCATACAAACATAAAGTTTAGTTGATTTTATAGAGCGCAGAAAACAAAATGTCTGAGGCATGTAAAAGAAAAAGTTTTGTACCACAACCCCGTAGATTCTGTTGCGATTGCGAAATTAGATTTGAACAGTGAAATTATTTTGTAAGGATTGAAAATTGATTGTTCGATTGTTGTAACTGAGAAAACTATCGTTTGATTGTAATTTTTGCTACATGAATTAAGCGCCACATCGAACAATGAGGAAGAAATATGCCATTGTGAATTGACATGGCTGATTCAATGGTATTCGACCACGAATGGTTCAGTTGTGCTGATTATACTAGACAGATGCTTCGAGTCCCTTCCAATTACTGCTCATCTTACTTCTCTTGCGAGAGATGATTTTTAACGCGTTACAGAAAGTATTTTGCCACTTTAACATAAAATTTTCTGGATTTTCCACGCAACATATTATTTAATAGCGGTAATCAATTAGCAGCGCTCATGATTTCCTAAATTTTGCTAACCTTTATCCACCGAATAGATTAAGAGAATTGTATGAAGAGATAAAGATGAATCTACCAGAGGATATTCAATATTTTGATTATACTACGAAAAAAGTAATAATTCATTAAATTTACAAAATTGAAATCGAGATTTCGTGTTTATAAGTATACTTTGTCGAATTAATTTTTTTTTCTTGCATTTTTGAAACAATTGTTTCGTTAATTTTTGTATCCATAACTGTGAATATTGTGTACCCACGAGAAGAAAATTTTCTACGAAATGCGTCGACAGGCTAATTAAAAAAAAAGAACAGAACGTTTTCTCTGAGAGTAAAAACGACAAATAAATTTCACGAAATAATGCATGAAAGAAATGCTACAGAATTATTTTGCATCGTGTCGTATAAAAATATAACCGATCTGTAAAGAGAAAGTGAATTATATCAGCGTAAGGATTTCGATTTGAACTCAAGCACTGTGTGGCATAAACGACACGTTTTTGAATTTCCTTGACAATGTAAATTGAAATTCCATCTTTCTTCCGAATACACGTCGGTACTGCAGTGTCGTATGAATCTGCATGTTACGTCACACATGCATATTACGAAGATAGCAAAACGGAGCTGACAGGATGTAATCCTGCCTGACAATGACAACGAAAGCTCTTCTCACTTCTCGCAAGATTCGACTAACATGTTTCATTCTCTGCACGTACCTAACCTAACTACCTATCTACCTACTTACAGCTGTGCTCGGTGAATGCATTTTTCTACAACGGCGTCTCTCTTCCATTCACCGATGACTTTAACAAGCGATTTTTGTTACGCAAAGGCGAAGCTCCGCGGCGTAATCTTTCTACACGTACAAAAGACCTAGATCCAGAAAAGATCCTGGTTTCCCCTTTCAAATCGGGTACATCAAGACGTCACGTTATCAGGGAAGCTGGGCGGATATTTCGCCCTCTTATTCTCAAAATCCCTTCAATCTCGCCTCGCTGCGGCTTTTAAGGCCATGTAGTTCTCCTACCTTTACCGACCGAGCAAGCTCACCCTCTTTCTTCCAATATTGGATAAACAAACGAACGGAATGGGTGAAAATTTCGAAAGTGCATCGCTCTTTTGCTGTGGAATTCAGGAGAGTTATTCATATCTCGAGAGTCGTTAGAAAATGTATGATTTCTGATCGTGAGAGCTTCTTTTATTTAAGAAATTATTGTAGCTCTTAGTTTTCGTCCAGCGAACTCAATATCGGATAAAAACCGACTCACGATGGCTCGTTTTATTTGTAACACGTGTCAAGAAAATAAACATTTTTTGGACGATTTTCGGGATATTGATGTGACTTTCCTGAATTCCGCTACAAAAGAACGATATATCGTCAAAATTTTGGAAAAAGGGTGAGTTTGCTCGGTCGGTAAAGGTAGGAGTATTGCATGACCTTAAGTTACGGCTGACTGTAATATAGGGTTGCAAAAAATCGTCGTTTTAACCGATGCGAAAATTCTTTAATTAAGAAGAAAAAAATTGCTGGTTTAGAAACGATATTATACAATAAGAAAACAAATTTTCCTCAATACTCAACGGGGTTTTAGAATTCACTGCGAAATTAGATTCTACATTGGAGAAAATTCGATACCTTTCGACGTATACGAAAGGAAAGTTAAAAAAAGGAAGAACAAAGCTCTAGGAAAAATTTAAGATATTTAATAAAAAACAAACAAACAGCGGGAGGAGAATTTCAGAGTAAAGGAAAACAGGGGTTGGAACAAAAGGAAAGAGGGAAAGGAGATTGGAATCGAAGTGCCGAGGGCGCTTACAGTTCTCGTATTGCGTCGCGTTATCTCATGCATTTCTAATCGCCTTGAAGCTGTGTTTGCGAACGCCTAAGACAATACCGCGAATCTTGTACCGCGTGTCTGACTAAATACGGACTTTCACTACTTGCGAGAGAGCCGAGAAAAGCGGATACCGAGGATAGACGGAAAAAGTGAAAGCACGTGAAATCTGAAGGGGTGTAATTGGGGCGGCGATGAAGTTCTGAATGTGAAAAGTCCCGGAGGCGCCTAATTCTGAATAAGCTTGTGTCGAAGCCCGATGTAAATAAATCAAACTTTGACAAAATAACAGAATTTCGGTTGTCAAGATTTTGAAAAATCAATTTTCGATTGAGTAAAATTCAGAAAATTAAAACACATTCACACAGGCTAGATCACTCAAGAGAGTGGGTGTAAAAAATCAGAAGAACGGAAAATCAGGATGACATGAATTCCGAACTTAAAAATATGGAAAATCCAAAATAAAGAAAATGACGAAACTGAAAATCTTCAATCATTCGGAATTTCGATTATTCAGATTTTTTAATTTTCTCTTTTGAGAGACTGAACAGAATTCACACTTACTTTGTGTATTCACTCGCGCAAATTGACGCCTTTTCCAAAATATTCGCCTACAGAAATTTTTAGTTATGCCTTGCAGTATAAAAAATACATTTCTCCAGAGCTATTTCCATTGTTCATCGTTAATACAAAAATATTTTTCTTGGTAGAAAAAGAAAATTAGTTCTGTTACTGTAATTAGAAAATCTAATACGTTTTACTATTTTTTTTTTGTTCATAGATACTTGCATTATACATATATATGTATATAAGCAAAAAATTAAAGTTGCACAGAATTTACAGAAAATTTGGTATTGATGACTATAATTTAACTAAATGTTACACTTACTTGTACTAATTTTTTTTTCTGATCTCGATAATATTTAAACTGTTATCATAACGATACCAAATACATTAGAATTTTCTATGAATTCTGTAACGAATGAAATTCTCCTCAGTGAATTATATCATGCATCGAAGTATATTTATTTAATCTCCCTAATGTTGAACCGAGAAACGCGGACTTTGTTACCCACGTCAGGTGGGATTTCCTAACTTCAAGTTATTAAAGTATCAAATCGAGTTGGCTGCTTCAAGAGAAGGCCTGAGAGTGAAAACGGATAAATTCAGGAGGGAAATATTTGCCTGAAAATCGATAAAAAAAAAAGCAAATTCAACACCGCCAATAAGTAGAAACGAAATCCACTGTCTCATTTCTAGTTATTGATTTATTTATTTTTTTCACAAACTTGATACACAATTTTGCGTTTCTCACTTCACAGAAGCCAATATATATAATCGATTTTCTGTTTAATTTAAATTAAAAGAAATATAGGCAAGAACGATTCAAGTGAATATCAAAAATTCCAGATCTGAGAAAGATATTGAAGATAAAAAATTTCCGACGATTTCCGCGATCATCATCGCGAATTTCCGCAAACGCAGCTGTGCTTGGATAAAAGAGTTATTATTTTTTAAGGAGCCAAAGTGCAGACTGCGATTTATGTAATATCAACGCAACTGTTATAAACTTTGCTTTCATCACGCACGTAATTATCTATAAATCACGCGTATAATACGTGCATTAACGTTATGCATATATACACAAAAAAAAAATTTTTTCTCATAAAAAAATATCATAACTACTTATGCAATAAACAAGCTTTGTATACAACTTTTTTTTTTCGTTTCCAAGCTTCCCCTTTCATCTATAAATAAAATAAAACAACCGTCGACTATCGTAAACACTTGCAACGCGTCTTTCAAATTTCATCCTCAAGTTACTGCTGCAGCTATGAAATTTCACGTCGCAGGTGATAAAGCGTGTGGAAAAGCAAACATTAAAAATCGTCCCGATGCTGTAAATGTTGTGTTAAAATTTTACTCGTGATGTAAACAATAATGTAGAAGGAAAAAACTATCTACTACTACTACTACTACTACTACGTACGTATAGTTTTGAAAAAGATAAATAGCGGTTATAATTAAATCGAGAAAATGATCGAAAAGGAATCAAAAGAATCGCTATCGTACATCGGTTTTTGAATAAAATTTTGAAAAAAGTTGTTCAATTCCCATTTCCAGTCTTAGGACTTTTATTATATTCACAAGTTTTTCATCCCATTTATTTTTCATCACGCGTTAAATTCCGCTCTCGCCAAAACGCTTGCGATACCTATTCGGTCGTAAAAAAAAATTGTTTGAAAAAAACTTCCCCTCCTTTATCTTTCTCTTTTCGGGAAACGTATAGCTCCGCAAGTGTTTATCAGGCTCGAACGGCTCAGGTGTATATATAATACATATACGTATAATACATCGAAAGTTGGGTAAATCCATCGACCCGCATAAATAAATAGCCTGGATCTGTGAAATTCCGTTGTGTATGGTTACGACCCATCGATCACACCGCCATAATATTTTATTTAAGTATAAGTTGTAACACGTGGCTGAGAGTAACATCATTTTCAATTCAATGATTTCTATTCTTTTTTCGCAGCTTTTGTGCAGTTCCATAAATTCAACGGGGTGGGATTGAAATTCCGAATTTGAAAATTTCTGAATACGCCTAATTCCCGATTATTTGATGGCGAAACTTGATGTTAATAAACAACAAAACTTTTGGAAAAAAGAAAGAAAGTTACGACAGAGGAAAAAATTGCGAAAAATAAAATTTCCATAGAGTAAAATTCTGTAAATTAAAAGCCTAGATTGCTCAACGAGCGGGTGTAAAAATTGAGAAAAACCGAAAATCAAAATGACCAGGATTACGAACGTAAAAAAAAATATCGAATATTGAAAACAAACAAAGATCAAAGTGGAGAAATTTCTAAAAACCAGAAATTAACGGAACTGAAAATCATCTGTCATTCGAAGTTACGTCTTATTTTCGGAACTTTGCCCTTACGGAACTTTGTTGAACGTCGGAAATTGGGACGATTCGAAACTCTGATATTTCTCCAAAGTTTGATTTCTTTACTTTAAGTTTCGGAAAGAAAAAGTTCGGGATTCTGGACTTTCGTAACCTTTCAAACTCGGAATTTCAATCCGGCCACCATTCCGGCCATCCTGGTTAAACCATATAACGATGGTTTATTGCCAGCCAACCGTAAACTCGCGCATGATTTATAGCATAATCGTGAATTACAATTACAACGATAATGCATCCGCATAATCACACCGGTTCAATTAACCCCGAATTACCTTATAATTCCGCACTCGAGTTTCACTCGAATGAGAATTTATACGTGAGGGAATAAATTTCCATGGAACGCCCCATACAAACGTCCACACGAGTAATGCCCGAGGCTTTCGTTTGTATTTGAAAGTCATCCGATTCACTCGACTGTATTTCGAGTTTGTATTCTTATGTTCGTTCGTCTGTTGATGGTAAATATTAGACTTTAGTTATTGATAAAAGTACGTAGCAAAAAAGATAAAACAAGAAAGACGTTATACGATTGAAATTTGCCAAATTGAAACAGTGTCTGGAGATTTCTTTTCGATACACGATAGTGATAACAACTCGAAGGTGCATCGACGTGTAAACGAAAGGATATTCCGAGCGAACAGCGTTTGCAAAATTTGCAAATTGATTATAGAGTAAAAGAAAACGAGGATGATTTTCTCTCGCCCCTTCCCCCCCTAAAGAAAAAAAAAAAAAATGGCTTCCAGAATTATCTCACTAATGACATTCTGTCTCTCTATTCTACTCACTCGACTATTCGAGCTTAACTATTGATTATTTCTCGACGCAAAGAGAGGAAAGAAAACGATAAGCCACCTCCTTGGGTACATATACACCGATGTATAAACGAAGGAAAGAACCGAGAGGAAATAAGGTGAGAAGTTCAGGTCAGAGCTGACTAAAGTTGCGGGAAGAAACTCGACGAGTCTTCCTTGTTGTGTTTTTTTTTTTTTTTTTTTTTTTTTTTTCTCCATTTAATTGTAAGTATGAATTCATTTTTCATAAATCGCACTGCGAAATAAGTCGCATAATTTCGTAGTATCGTTGAAACGACGACTCTTGTTTTTTTTTTGTTTAAATAAACAGAATAATCGTAAAAAGTTTGTTTTCGCATATAATTATATTCATCAACATATAATATAACGCTTCAATTTTATTTTATTTATTTAAATTCTCATTCTCTTACCAGAATGAATTACAACTCGAAATCCCGTTCACGCATTAACTTTTCTCTAAATGCTTTAATTAACTTTTACTTCGTGGGTCGGAAAATATATATATATATATATATATATATATATATATATATATATATATATGTATATAAATTATGTATAGGTTCTGCCTTGCGAAGAGCGATGAAATCCTTGGAGCGTTAATAACGCGTCGCAAGGAATCTTGAAATAGATTTTTCAATTCCTTTTTCTTCTTATTCTATTATTTTCTCATTAAAACCGAAGAGAAAATAATTATTCAATCATAGCGACGAATGCAGGGTACGAAGAAAAAAGTGATCGATTAGCTGCGTGTAACGTAATGGAAAAGAAAGAAAGACAAAAACAAAACAGAAAAAAAAAAGAAAAGAAAAGGACATCGTGTCGCCAAGCTTCATTTTTTATTTTTTTCTTCACCTTAATTAATCGCAATAATTATATATAATCTCCAAAGTAATTATATTCAATATTACGTACAAATTGGCTCGAATATTCGCTTAAAATCGTTTCGAAAGTTCTGTTCTGTTATAATTATAGATTAGATTCGAGATAAATTAAATCCGATAAGTTTCGAAATTATTTTACTGAAACACAAATGAATGAAGTTTTCATCAATTTTTCTCTGTTATATTCACCCGAGATTTGTATAAATAAAAAAAGAATCATCCTCTCACCTGATGGCTTCTTCGGCTGCCCCGAAGACTCAATCTCTTGGTCCATTCTCGCTTCGGAAAATCTGCTCCAACTTTATCCATCTTCAAATCCAACCCGCAGAAGCCGCCGCTGGCCTCTAAAATTCTCGTTCGCTACTCCATGGCGTTTTTTTTTTTTCTGTAAAAAACAATTTGTTTCAAAAATTTTTAACACCCATATCGAATTATTTTTTTTTTTTTCTGGGGAGATTTTTATTTTTGCAGTGAAAATTTCAGGTCGAGGGTGAAAAGTATGGAAAGATTAGAAAATTTAATGATTGCAATATCGAATTTTCAAAAACGCGAAATTTCATTATATAGAATTTTAAAAAATTTATGTATACCATAGTCGAATGTAATTTTATGTAAAGAAGAAAAAAGTATTCTGACTCCTTCCGGCTTTT
The DNA here is from genome assembly GCF_021155765.1 of Diprion similis. NCBI lineage: Eukaryota > Metazoa > Arthropoda > Insecta > Hymenoptera > Diprionidae > Diprion > Diprion similis. The sequence continues at coordinate 23,586,756 of NC_060112.1, read as the reverse complement.
CTGTATTTCGACTTTGAAAATTCACCATTGTGTGATCTGTGTGAGCTGTTTTCTGATATTTCTAAATTTTTGTCCCCCTCCCAAAATTACAAAACTGATCGATCTCCTCCGCCATTTTAATTTTAATTCGTCTTTTAATTTCATCTCCCCCCCTTCCCTCCCCTCCCCCTCGCCTAAGTAAATAAATCGGTGCCAATTACAGCGTATTACTTTCCATCTGACTCCGTTATTGTCAGTAAGGGTAGGAAAAATCCGAGCTGAGATTGCAGAAGCCCTAATTGATTCACTCCTCTCGTTACAAGAAAATAAGCTCCCCGTGCTCCCCTTCGTAACAACGCCTCACGGGTCAGAGGCTTTTCAAAAACACCTGTTGTTCGCCACGTGACAGGATCATCAACGAGCAGCTGAAAAAGACTTCGAGTTTCTACCTTATTTCTCTCATCGCTTACCCTCATATTAAATTTATCTATTTTCAAATTTGTCTTCTTTCTTTTCTCCTCGACACTTATTCAACATTCACTTAATTAACACACTTTCCACGCTTTAATCTTTTCCAGTAAAAAAAAAAAAAGAAGAAGAAGAAGAAGAAGAAGAAGAAGAGAGAAAAAAATTTGAAAAAAAACAAAAAGATACAGAAAATCACCACGCAAATGAAATCGAAAGCCTTTTGATTACGTGGTCTTACTTTTTGTTTCCTTTTTTTTTCTACTTTCAGGGCACGCTTTAATTTCCTCGTCACCCCATTAATTCGCCTCTATAATTCCCACTCTGTCATTTTGGCTTTACGCGAAACGCGGGGGTGCGCCACATAATGTGACATTCCGTGTCATTCACTCATGGCTTTCCATGTTATAGGTATGTATATACTATTATTATATAAGCTAGCAAAATATCGTTATACCGACGATTTCACGCGCGTTTAAACGTGGCAATTAATATTCGTTTGTTACGCTGTTGCGATGATTAATTTAAATAGAAAGAGAGAGAGAGAGAGAGAGAGAGAGAGAGAGAGAATACAACGTAAAACACGTGAGTCGTCTTCTAACGTTTCGCTTTGTGACATATGCGTAACATACTTATATTATGTATCGCAATATTGCGCGGAAATTTATTGTGCTAGTTAGCCTTAAATTATTTTTCCTAATTTTATTCGTTGTTTTTAAATGCATTTTTTCCAATAATTGAACGAACAAGAGGAAGAAAAAAAAAACATAAGAAGAAAAATTAGAAGACTAGCTACTGCGTTCGATTGACAATTTTTCTTTTTTTTTCTTCTTTTTTTTTTTCTGCCAATTCACACGAACTTTTGCATTATGTATCTTGAATTATACCAATATTTTATTAAAATGATAATTCGTCAAATGATAAAAAAATATGAAAAAATGTTCGGCGTGTTGGTTTTATTGTTACATCAACTTAACTATTCAGACGAAACATGTTTCATTATATAATTAGCGTTTGATTAATTACAAACTTCCTATTATACCTGGATTCCAATTATCCACGAATCGGATTACGATGATCCAACTCTCTTTCTATATATATATATGAGCGTTGAAATATTAGCTTAACGATGAATGCGATCGATTGAATCATCGTTAATCTCGTTACTTTTCAATGAAGTACAAGTAATATCAGCTAGATAAAAAATATTACCCATCGATGACGTCGTCTGTTCTTTATTTTATCATTATTATTATTATTTTTTTTGTTGTCATCTATTTTTCACTTCTTCTTGATTGATCATTTTTTTATTATATTCTATATATCTTTATTATAGATATTATATATGTATACCTACATGTATAAACATTGTCTCTATGGATTCGTATGCAAACAGTCGCACATCCCGAAAAAATTGTGTTTGCATTCTAATGACGCATAGATAATAATTTGGTATAATATATATATATATATATATACGATATACATACGTACATATATATATATATATATATATATATATACCTTCGTGATGTATATATTACATAAAAGAATGGAGATTAACTTTTCTCGCCTGATTTATTGTACCCAATGTAATTTATCATCCGTGCAACGTTGTAAAATAATTAAATTCGAAGCGAAATAATTAAATCGAAAGACCACGAAAAATTCTGAAATCTTTTCGTTAAATAATATAAATTGTTACAAAGGGTGAAATGACCTGTTTTACCCCCCTTTCAAATGATCCAGTTATCATCACAGATGAAAGAGAAGTAAAACTTTTTGTATCACAAAATGAATAAGGTTTCTGAGTTAACCAATATTATTGTAAAAACAGTCTCCTCTGGGACGTTAAACTGAAAACAATTATTCGCATTAAAAGCATTTTATCTCAACATTTTATTTTCGCCTTTGATCGATTAGATGACTTCAGATCACGAACGTTAAAATAAATTATAAATTTCGAGATAGAATTTTTTCAAAAATTTTCCAAACTTTATAACAAACCGAAGGACTTCTCACTTCCGTATCGTAATTACGATTAATTAATTATTACATCACGTAATGCTGACTTAGACAAGCCAGTCCTAATTATAAGTCATATTCGTGGTAAATGTTTATTCGCTTTTAGTTGCGTTTGTCTGACGTCTACACAACATCATCGTCGCTGGGCTCACCTCGAAATGTTGATATAAGGTACCCAACCCAGTCGTGCACGACGCATGATGTATTCACGTATACACGGTACACATAATAATAATAACAACAATAATAACAACAACAACAAAATCGGATGTGATCGAGTGACGCGTTGCAATTAATCAAGAAGGTAAATTCGAGTCGTTATCACTGACGTGATAGCGAAATGAAGGTGTTGTTACCAACAAGTTTCTCTCTCTCTCTCTCTCTCTCTCTCTCTTTTCTTTTCTTTTGTGCGGCTACAACTTTCCATTATTTTATTTCATTAAATTTTTTACTTACTGCACGAGAAATATGAATATTGAGTAATTAGTTTTATAACTTCGACCAGTAAACATTGATTGGTTTCAAGTGTGAGGTGTTTTTTTTTCCTTGTTTCTTCTTTTTCGATTAGCGGAAATCGCTCGTTCAAATAACTCGTTTTGGTTTATTTATCTTCGTATTATTCTTAGAATTAACTGTTTGATGATCGAGATTGTTAAAAGACAATTATTTGATTCTAAACTTCTTATTAACTGTAATTTAAACATTACGTGAAAGTTTGCAAAATTTTATAATTATTTCAAACGTTCCGATTTACCGAAAAAATTCAACTGCTTGATCACATTATTAGAAATTTCCTTTGCAAATTTCATTCACCGTAATATGATGGGAAAAAAAAACATAAATCCGGTGAAAGAATATGAGAATCTAAAACAGAAACCAGGTTTCGTGAAAACTGTATTATTAACGAAAATATCAGCAATTTATTCTCAAAAAAAAGCGGGGAAAAAAACAATTTTTCGCTAAAAGTTTCGCATTAAGTTTAATCTCTTGGTTTGACGTTTTTTTTTCACATATTAAGAAGGTGGGTGGTTACTTTTAAAAGACATTTTCAATTAGTCATGATTCAAGATTATTTTGGAGACTAAGACCGAAAAATAAAAAACAAAAAAGAAAAAGAAAGAAAGAAAGAGAAAACGGACAAAAAAAACAAGCTTTCACCGTAGACGTAAATGAAATTAATGGTCCTCGAGGGTTGAAAAATTAAACGGCGTTGCGGTTTTAGCACGATCATATATAACTATACGTGTTCACAGGAATTGGGGTGGTTTAAAATTTCAAAAGCACTTATTCGTTTCGCTGATCTTTTCAAGTTAACTTTTTAAGATAAGGACCCGTTTCGTTATACATAGTGAAATGAAATGAGACAATTACCGAAGATGTTGAATCAATTATTATTATTATTATTATTGTTTAAAAAAGTATTTCATTTTTAGATCATCAATTGTTTTGCGTTTTTTCTTTTTATTTTGGTCGTTTCGTTTCGTTTCTTGTACGCGCATATTGTTAATGCATGAAGAAAATGTATAATGTATAAAAACTTTGACGGTTATTGTTTACTCGTCGAAGAAAAGTTTTTCGACATGGTGGCATCTGCAAATTTCATCAGGCCGTTGCAGTAGCTCTCTGTGTCTTTTTTTTCCGCAGCTCCTTTTTTCCTCGGAATTTCAATGAGCAAAGCCTGCATGCACGGTTCGTTATATCGTTTCAGAGAGATTCAAGTTTGTGTAAAACTTTGGACATTATGCGGAAGGTGCAAATTAGAACAGCAGCGAAATTTCCGTATGCAAAAATTGCGGGCTAAAAAGCGGAGAGAAAGAAAAGTTGGAGGGATTAGAAAAGCTGTGCGAAAAAACGTCATTTTTGAAAATTCGTGCAGGTTTTTTTTTTCCCCCAAACAATCTAATAATGGTGCCTGTCAGTTCAGTTCGCAATTATTGTGTAATATAAACAAGTTCTGATTTCAATCTTGATCGTTTGAAATCGTGTTTCTTCTTCTTTGTGTTAGATTATAATTGTAACGAGTCAACCTTGAGCTTTGAGTGTCGGAATCGGTTTCCGGTTAATCAATCCATCGTCGAGACGGAGAAAAGGTGGGAAAATGAGAAATTTGATTGATAAATTACTTTCCCCATTCCTCGCGGCGATCGATCAACTAAGGAACCCGATAAATCATTACGGAGAAACGGAGATATCGATTGAAATGAGTTCAAAAATTTTTGAGACACTGCTTAACTATGATATTTCAAGGCAAGTTATTAGTTATTTTTAGCAAAATGAAATTTTGAATATGGAAAAATGGATCATTTTACTCAAAAAAAATCATGATTCACTGATTTTTTTATACTTTGAGCTAAAAATTGATTGAGTAACTCTCAACAAACGGATATTCTAGAAGAAAAAAAATATGAAGTTCCTGCGCGATGAATAAAATTGATTTAATTTATTGAGTAAAGTTGAATTTCCGGAAAACGAATGAATTAACGTTTGTACGATATTTTATTACTTATTTCGAATATTTTCCATATAAATTTTACGGTGAACATGCGGTGGGGTCATTTTGACCCCGGTGTTTAGCGTAAAGATCTATATTTCGAAATCTTAAGAGATCTTAAAAAATTTCACACCGTCTCCATGTTGTAATTGAAATACTTGAAATTTCCGATTCGCTTAGAAATTTCAAAGGAAAATAATTTCCCGTACAAACTTTTTGTTTTTCATACAATATTAACATAACGCTGCCGCCGTGTATTTTCCAAAAGTGCGATTATCAATATGCTATAAATATTTCATTGAACCTCATCGAAATCGACACCTGAATTTTTATTCCCATAAACCTCTAGTTTATAAAAAAAATGCTTCAACTACATACGTATAATGGAATAAAAAATGGAAAATTTAACTGAAGGTTTGATCATCAGCTAGTTTAAGTCTACGCCAGATTTCGATGGTGTTCAATCCCTCAAAATTTATAGGATTTACGTTTACTCCTCTCGGTGGGGTGGGGTGGAAAAAAATAACAATAACGATTATTGGTATTCAGAATTTTAAAACATGTTTGCGAGAGAACAGCGGGATTACAAATGTAACACGGTATAACGAAGAAGGAGAAAACAAGACACAAAAAGAAAAAAAAAGAAAGAAAAAAAACACACTCCGAGTAGGGGACCCCCATGCGATTCGGAGCTGATGATCATGGGGAATTGGGTCAGCGATAACAACGCTGTTATGTAACCGGACAAACAAGCGCATGCGGTCGAATAATCGTTGAAAACCAAGGAAAGGGAAGAGAATTTTGCCAAAAGAATTTAATCAACAGTTTAGAGAAAATAATATCGATACATTTGATTAATTTTATCACAACGTGATGTCTGTTAAGTATTTATCAAATCGTTACATTCTTCAGCTGCGAAAGGTTGTTTAAAAATGAGAGAAAAAAAAAGGATCTACTGAAATTATTAAACAGAAGCTCGGATATCGATGCTTCGTCTTGAATCGCTTCGAGGTGGTCAAAAGTGCTGCTGTACGATTAATCGATTCGATTAATTAGATAAAAGATCAGCTGAAATCGTCGATTAATCGAAGCTGCCGATTAATCGTTTAATCGCACAGCACTAGTTGAAAGTCTGGTAAAGTCGATTCGTTCGATTTCACTTTTTTACTGATTTTATTCGAAACATTATTAGCTCTAGAAATTCACTGAAACACTTTGTTTTCGTTACGTTGGCAGAGATAATTAATATATTAGATTTTGAAAAATTTTAGATCCATAAATTTACGCTCTTGTACGTCACGTGGATCTGTCCAGATCCTCTCTCCCTCTCTCTCTCTCTCTCTCTCTCTCTTTCGATCTCTTCGATGATTGGTTATTGATAAAATATTTTCCCTAAAATAGGATGAAGCCCACGCGTGTATATAACGTATGTACATGTAGATAGGTGGATGAAATGCTCAGCTGTGAAGCGCGTCGTTCACCGAAGCGTGCGAGTATTACCACCACTTTCCTCTCCTTTCCTCTCCTCTCCTCTCCTCTCCGTGAGGCAGCAGCTGCCGAAGGCTTGAATGAACTTTTACTCGCTCCTCGGGATTGAAAAACGATTCTGATCAAAGGTGCGGAGAGTTTGAAGCCTGTCGAACCGGAAGTACACTTCGCTAGTAAAAATTTTTTGTTTAAAAAAGATTCTAATTTTTTTTCTAAATTTTCATCTCTCCTTTTTCGCGATTCTTTGGTCCTAGTTAAATATCAATCGACAAAAGGGACGCGCATTAACTGTTGCAAAAGTGAAATTATAAATCGATTCGATCAGTCTTTGATTACAGATCGACGTACACTTTTTCAATCGATCTTAAATCGATCGTAATGAATTTACAGCTGATCGAACAAGTGCTAATTATTTTCGAAATTTGCTTTTCAAATTCGAAATGGAGCTGAAACGGATCAGTAGCTTGACTTACAATCAACCGAAAGTCAACTCGAATTCCCTCATCTTATCAAATCTTATGCCTCGTTCTTGCTATTAATCTTATATCTATATTCTGAAAGGATCTCGTTATGAGATCCAAATTCTCTCGGAGTATCGAAACATCCTTTCGAAGGGATTGTATACCCGATATAGCACTCTTCGAATTAATTCAATACATCAGCTGTAATTCGAACGATTTATGTTATATTATCGACTAGACGTTAATCATGTCAGCGCATGTATAAACAAAGATTAAGTTAGATCCGATATTTTTAAATGGTTTTGAAAAAATTAGACAATTTTTCAAAAGTTATTGACCAATTTCATTTCACAATTGTTATCTCTGGATCGTGCTGTCACGTAATTAATTTCTATTGCTGTTTAATAAATTTCCAAGTTTTACGGTTTTTTCCAATAGTTGTTGAGTGCGTGACTAAAAATTTTCGATGGGTCAAGTTTCGCCTGCCTTACGATTAGGTGCCCCGTAAGCTTTGAAACCCGAAACCCTCTTGGTGGAAGGTTAACTTGTCATTTGCGGTCCCGTAGAGCTCTGAACGCGTTTTCGGCGTCGTCGAATCAGTTCTGTGGATTTACGTCTGGAATATAAGAATTTACACGAATGACCGAAATACGTGTCTTTGCTCGGGTGTAATATAACACTCACAAAAACATCGACTAGGTATTATATTATATGCGTGTACTAGTGTAATAACCGCTTATAACCAATCCGTAATCCTGATCTCTGCAAGTTTCGTATCCCTTAATCTCTGCAGGCCCAATTAAAATGGCATTAAAGTCGTAATTTCGGTAAGTATAATTTAATTGATAGATTATCCTCACGAAAACTTATTCTCCCCACCCTCGTTCGTGTCGGGATAAAAATGATATGCTGATAAGCAAGTAATTCACTTTTTCTTTCCAATCATTTTTCCATACCTTCAGGTTTTTCACGCGTAAAATTAAAGTGTAAGCAGAATCAGCTCATATATATATAATCGTCGTGTCTTAACGATTTGCAAAATTAATCAATCGCAAATCCAGGAGATCGATGTACCTTCGAATATTTCACAAATAGTCGAATAGCTTGAAAAAAAGGGTAGCTAATGAAAAGTACAATCTTGGCGAATTTTTTATAAGAAAAGATTAAAAATCACGCACGTGGCACTTATCGTATTCGGTTCGTGAATGTATCTATGCCGCAAGGCCAGGGCAATCGGGTTATTTTCGTTTTTCGGGCAATAACAATATACATGTAACTTAATTAGACACACAACGACGTAAGCTCGAGCAGCACGTTTATCTGATAAGGCGCATATCTAATTCCTTATACAATCTCGTAAAAAAAATATTTGCTTTTCAAATTTTAATGCAGGCTCGGATCCAGCCCAATAAGATCATAATTATAGCCATAGTCTATTATATTCAACTCGGTATACCTTATACTAAACGAATGAACACGCCGCTGATTTTCTTCCTCTATTTCGCTCTCTCTCTCTCTCTCTCTCTCTCCGTTTATTGGTTTATAGTTTTCAGGCAAATAGAAATAGTGATAAGCTAACATAACAGAAACTGTGTCTAGCAACGAAGCGAATAAAAAGGCTTCCACATGTCTCAAATCATTTCTATAACAGCAATTATGAATGCCAATCATCATCAGCTGTCATTGATCATCAATTGATTCCCGAAGCTTTGATATAACCATGATAGATTCAATTTCTTAGATAGTTAAAAGAAAATTCTGTTCAAATAGTCACATGATCTTTGCGATAGCGGTTTGAATATCACTGAAATCGCAAGCAAAGCGTGGTACAAGTAATTATTCAATGTAAGGATTATATAATTGGCAATAAAAAATTTTCTACTTATTGGAACGTTCAATCTGTTCGTTCGATTCACTAGATTATTTCATATAAACAAGTCGTTAACGTCAATCTGTCGTTTTACGAACGTTAAATTGTCGCATTAGTGAAAAGGAAAATAAGGTACACCGTCAATTTTCTGATAACATTAACAAGACTGTCATTTTCCATCCAGAACCATACCTCATGTATTTGTCATAGAATAAGAGAAGTCAAGGACTCGAGAGAGAGTAAATCATAACAAGAAATTTCTCTCAACGTGCTCTGAGAGAGGGAAGGGGAGAAAAGTGGGAAGAAAAAGGAAACGAAGAAAAAAAAATATCCAGAAGGGGTTGAAGCCCCGCGTTCAGCGGCGGTGTGACGCAAATGCCTTACTTACCTCGTTAATCCCGCTTCGATCGCATCTCAATTGCGTAACTTTGCACTTGTTGTGTCACTCTCGGTATAATTCCCTCTCTTGCCCCTCCTTTTCCTCCACCAACGGCCTTACGGTTGCAGTTTGAGGTCACACTTTACGCCCGCAGTGAGTATACAATAAGAGCGTGTACATACGACTATTGCAGTGAATATACGAAAAGACCGCGTACATACGCCTATTTGCAACGCTTCGCCACAGGCCGAAGACCATATAACTATACCGACACCCGCACAGTTTATACACACAAGTTTCAACCTCGGTATATTATATACGGTACATAATAATCCCGCTCAATCAGTTCCCGGTGATCCGGTCAACTCATGCACTTTATACTCGTATCTATGTATATATACGTATATTTATTACATACGTTATATGCATGAGACAAATTTAATACTCCTCTCTGTAGTTTCTTCGACACTCACCCACGATATTTAAGGTTTTTTAATTTTCTCTTCAATTTTCATTACTATATTGTATTCAAAAAATTGTATAATTGGTTCCTGCACTCTAATATTTTCATCACATCCGAAAATGATTAATTAATACCGCAGTCTTTTACATAATCGGTATAATTATTCCGTATCGTCGGGCTTTTGTACGCGTTATTGTAATTTTTTTTGAATTTTTTATTATCATCAATTAGTGTCTCTTTGATATTACATCGAGGTTTTTGAGTTTCAGTTCTATAATATGCTACTTTTTGTTTCTTTTAAATTTGCAAAAAATTTGACTTTCCACTTCGATAAACTAGTTTCCGTTATGATTTTTTGTTTCTTTTTTTTTTATTATTCTCAGTTTTTCATCGATCACCCTGATCGATTTCCGACTTATTGACAGGCAAAATTCTCACGTCGAGCGGCCGTCGAGCCGCGGAGCGTCGCGTGTTGAGGCCGCGCGTTGACTGACTGCCGCAAGCCGAGCGAGGATCCGCCGGCTGTGATATGGAAAGGACGCCGGGCGTCGCGGCGCCGACGCTTCCACCACGGACGAGGACCTTCGTCGTTTCGGTTCGCTGTAACGCAGGTACTAGTAGGTATGAACCTACTTACCGGTAGGTTCGGCTTTGTAAGGTCATATGCTTTTTGTTACATGTACATACGTACAATTTGGTGGAGGGGAGCTACGTGCAGCCTTGTTTAACTCGTTGGAGCCGCCATATTTTTATCTATCGACGACCACTGCGATCGGAACGTTGCCAATGTACCACCTTACGACTCTTTGCAATAACACTCAGTGCAAGCTGATATAACGTGAAATAAAAACGAAGAAACGATACATGGAGGAAAGGATTATTTGAATCTGGGGATATTCGTTTGATTTTATAGTCAAATGTGGCGAACAAAATACTTACTTGATTCAACAAAATACATTTTTCGGATGAAATACTTGTGACAACTTGCATGGAATTGAATCAAGCTTTTTAATGATCATGCTGAATGTCGATTTATTCAAGATAACACGGCGTGACTGACTTCTTTGCGATAGTGTAAATTTTGTATCGAGAAAATGTCTGATTGTAATGACTAAGAATTTGATCGAAATCTTTTGCTTTGACTGAACATTAGAATTATTCAACCGCACAAAACGCATTCTTCGAATGCTATCATTTATCATTATGCTGACTCAAAATTTTATGGATTTGCTCGATATTTATTCGATATTTAATAGACAAAACCCAAAAACTTATTCTTGTTCATGTAGAAGTATAAATTGAATATGTGTCAATAGTTTTTGTTTATTTGTCGTCAATATGAATTTCGATAAAGTACTTGTTTCACAGCATATAGTGGTTCTTTTACCAAGTAAACAAATTAGTGCAACTGAGTCAACCAGTTACACCTAACAATCTCCGGTTAGATCAACAAGATATGGCATTCGATCGATGTAAAGTTTTTGTTGACTATATTCAAGTACTTATTTCATTTCAAGTACCTAATTGTTTCTGTCAACAAACATGCGATTTGGAGGAAAATAATTCACCAATTTCAAATGAAATGACATTTAGTTAACTCAATTTCGGAAAAACATCAAAAGATTCACTAGAATCAATACATTTTCTCGATCGCGTTGAGAAAGGCTTTTGTCAAGGGTTTGAATCAAGGAATTCACTCGACTAAATCATTACTCAACAAACTAACTGAATCGGAATTGCTGAATTTAAGTCATCGAATTTGGGACAAATAAGGAATACTAGATTAAAGTGAATGGACTACAGCAGAGTCTATTTTGTTTGTTCAGGAATTCCTTTCCCTTCATGTATATACATAACGTGAATTTTTCTAACAGCGAAACGATTCGGACGCCTGAGGCAGGCAACCGAAGTTACACCGTAGGCTCAGGTTGAGCACCGTATTCCGCCATCCCATTATTGCGATGAATAACTGTATTTGATGACAGTTCTACTTTCAGTTGCCTCATATATTGCCGTAGCTGATTGTCGGAATTCAATTTTTCATCATTTTTCACATTTCCCAATATTCAGGTTATTTTGACAAACGATGTTTGACGTTCAAGATGGCTGCGGCGGGATGCGGTGCTCAACTTAAACATAAGCTGTAACTCCAGTTGCCTGCGCTAGGCGCTCGAATCCTTCAGTTGTTAGAAAAATTCACGGCATAATAATATGTAATGTAGAAAGAGAAGAAAACGTGGATTGAGAAACACAAAGAGGGAGGGAAAAATAAGTAACTCACATTTGGGAATTACGGATATAATGTTTGACGTGTGCGTGATGGAAGATGATGGATTATGATGATAATGATGATGATGATGATGATTCTGTCGCGTGAAATGAGCCCGAAAAAAACATATTCGTTTCCTCAATTTTATGATACTTTTCTGAAACTTTTTTCTTCGCCTTCCTCTTGTTCTCCGGCTCTCGAATCGTACAAATGCTGGACGTACGAGTTTTTATCTCGACCTTCGATTGATCCCTCCCAAAGCTCGTATAGCGGGTTGTCTAGCTGTACTTACGTGTCCAGTGCAATTTCACCTTCAAAGTCCGAAATATTATTCCGTACCGTCCCTGCGGGGTCGAGTTCTCTCGCTCGTTTATGATGAAATTTGAGGATCAAAGGAAGAGTAAAAATTTATCGTGCCACACGGATGGCAATTTTGCGATTTTCGTTGCTGAGACTTGAAGAAAAAAAACAGTGCAGGCTGTAACGAAAATGTAAAGCTGGCAAACATTGTTTACGCAACGGAAAGCTTTTTTGGCGGAGATCAAACTCGAACGCAAGTTTTTCTTTTACCCCTGCTAATTATTGTTTGATATGAAAACGAAAAAATTTTGCGAAATCAGATTAGTCGTCGTAGAGTAAAATCGAACGAATCTACTAGATCTTAAACCTTTTTAAAGCGATTTGAAGGAAGCCGGCGAATTTTTTTTTCTTTGTTTTTTTTTTTACCAATCCAGTATCGTCCATTTTTGTACTTTTAAACCGGTTTTCGTGGCCTAGAAATACAATAATTTTATGAATACTCAACGTACTACTAACTCTTGATTAAATTAATAAAAAGGATCGATTTTTTTCAGAGTAAACTCTTGAGGATTTTCTCTGTTGTTTGCTAAGTTTTAATCACTAACGGGTGTTTGCTTTATTCCCGTATAATTACGTGCGGGATACAATTTCACGATTGGGTTCAACTTTCAACCGCAGAAATTTGATCCAAGTGCGGTGAGAGGCTGGAACAAGTAATTATGCAGGCTCGAGTCTATACTCAATTATTATAATCTCTTTTTTGATACCGTTGCGAAAATACCGAAGACGACCGAAACGGAAAATATGCAATGAAATGCCGCAAAAACACTTTATATATTCACCACACACACTTCGAGAAAATGGAAAACGTGTTTTTGTTCGTATCACTTCATCGTTTGTGCTCGAAATTTTTTTTTAAATTAACAAAATAATTGGAAATATTGATTGTGGTAGAATTTTTTCCCGAACTTAATTTTCCTACTCAACAACATTAGTCAGATTATATTTAAACAAAAATAAAACTGATTTCTCAAGAAAAGGGATATATTGGCAAATCGATTTCACGGAATGGCGGAGAGTTACTACTTCAAATTGTTTAACCGACTTGCAAACGCGAGACCCGTAGCAGTCCAAGTTTCTATCAATTGTTAGTCAACTTCTCAACACCAATTTCGAATTCCTAATTGGCAATTACCATTTTCCAAATTGTTGACATTCCGGATATGCGAATAATTTAATCTTCCCGTGCCTCTGCAACTGGACCAAAAAACGCCGACTACTTTTAAACAGAATTAACGAGAAGTCGTAATCGTGTCTGAGAATTTCAATCAAAGATTGGCAATAAACGATCTTCATAAATTATCACCACCTTTTCGGTTTCTAGTATTCAAACAATATTCATTAGTCAGCTAGCACGCTAAAAGAATTATTGAACTTACCAAATATGTCGATAAAATTGATTATTATATTTATTTATTCGTTTTTTTTTTTAATTAGTTTCACATTATACCACAAATTAATTCATATTTTTATCAATTTCGAAAAAATAAAATCACATTTCTTTGAAGAAAAAATCGTTTGATCGAAATGACGTTTTTTTCACGAGACCGATGAAATTCACGTATCTTTGAACGAAATTCGTGAAACGTATCTCTCGCCTGTCTCTCGACAATCCGTTAACTGAATACGGTTACGATCACAGATAGAATGGAACGTCTCAACAGGCATTAACAAATGCTGATAATTAACACTCGAGCGATGCAACGCGCGTTCAGAGGTCAGCCAGCTGCATCCAACTTTGACTCACTTCCCTCCCTCTGCATATCTACGTTCCTCCACCTCCTCTCAACGAGTTATCTCATCTCTACTTTGCAGCACTTAGGGGCCATTCATTAATTACGTAAGGACTATTTTAACCATTTTTAACCTCCACTTCTTACTCAGGATTTTACCTATAGTTTTCATTTAGAACCTTTAAAGTGTGCAAATATAAACACATTTACGATTTTAAAAATTTGTTATGAAATAAATTTTTTTACAATATTAATATATAAATGAAATTGTAAATTAAAAATGAAAAAATAGTTCTCATAGTTTGTCGAACGTCTAAACAGAATTGTTTTTCCAGTTTTTCAAACTGCCCTTTAATTTTCTGTGCGGTTTTCGTTTCCCGAGACTTTGCTGTACGGACATTTTGTCTCACTGGAAAATGTCTATTATGCACATTCCGACTTGTAAAATATTACGCAAGAATGACTTTCACCCCCCCCCCCCCCCGCCCCCCGCTTATGCATATATTTTTCAAAGCCCCCCTCCCCCTTGAGACCCTTACATAAGTAATGAACGAATGGCCTCTTATACCATTGGAATCCAAAGTACCGAACAAACGCCACACCATCTAGCGGTCAAAATCCGCAGCTTTAATCAGCTCGTATTTAATTATAAAATGCGTTATTAGTCGCGCGTTTCAATTTCGATCGTCTTAACGAGGCCCAATGAAGCCCTGATAACCTGCAGGACCATTTCGGCGTCTTTATATTCGCATATATTGTACCCAAAACGATCAGCTGTTCACTCGGTACGACGCCATATTGGATCCTGATCGTTTTTTTCCATCACGTATTTCCTGTTACCGAAAATGTATTTAGTCGCATTTTTATTCGTTTGTGAATGAAGTAGATCGGTTTTTACTCAGTTTTTTAAATATTTTTTCTCACGTCAATTTGTCCGTACTTAAATTATTTTCCTTTTACTCGTATTTTTTCAAACAAAGCATGGTTATGAGCACGTGGGTTGATTCAAGTACGAAAGCCGTTGTTAAACCGTGAAAAATGTCATGAAAAATATCGGTGACTAGCCTGCGGGCTATAGGAGGGAGCGAGAGACGCACTCAGGAACAAATACGTGCCTAGAATCCAATTTTCCTTTCAGTCCAATCCGGAAATTTTTGCGGCGGAATCGCGTCGCGATTTTTCCGTGAATTCGTAAATACGGGAGGGTTTGACTGATAAAAAATTCACTCACACACAGCGTTCAGAATTGAACAAACAATAATCCGGACTCCTGTTATAACGTTAAATTAAACGTTTCACTTATTGTATATTCATAAACGATACGTTCTGTGATCTCGGGGAAGAGATGATATTTCATAGCTTTAATCATTATACGAGCGATTACAAACATCGTTGGCGATTACTTTTCGGCGAAAATATGCAAAATTTATATATATGCATGCATCGAACAACTCGTTGAAATGAAACGAGGAAAATATGCTGAAAGTGTGCAGAATTTTATTCCCGATTAGTTTAGCTCGTAATTCGCAGTCAACAGCGACACTTCTGAGGCTCCTAGTTAATTTCTACCGACGATCGAGAAGGATGGAAAAGAATCGGAGCCACGATACGTGTGGAGTTGGTGGATTTATTTCGGAAAAGTCAACAATTCAACTTGCTTTAAAAGATCTTTGGGGAGGAAAAAAAACCACGATTATCATTTGTACTTTGGTGAAATTCAAGCGAGGTTTTCTTTTATATAATAATTGCACGTTTCCATTGTCGAGAAAGCTTGTGAGAAGAGCAGAAAATCCCGAGGGATGAGAGAAGGTAAGTTTCACAATTAGCCTGATTGAAAAAGGATCCAACTCTTGAGGCGACTGCAGCAGGTAGACATTTAATGTAATTGAAAACTAGAACATATGTGTATAATCAGTTAAGGACCCTCGACAGTCTCCCCGATTATAGTAGGCAAATACTAATTGTAAGAAAAATTGCAACCACAAGCGCCTGAAATAAGTGACTGACCAATTAATCAAACGAAAAAAATATTACGACGTGGACATCCGGTCGATCAAATATCAAATAATATTTAAAAAAAGTCGTGCAAAAGAAAAACTCAAGGAATTGATACAATATATTGAATTTCTTTCTGTTCAAATACTTGATTAAAACTCCATGGAAAACGTCGAAGAAATCGACTAGGTCCTGGTACCGGTAATGAATAATTGATGGGACGTGAAAAAGATCGGGATAGAAAGTGAAATAGGATTAAACAAAACGAGAAGAAACGACCAAAGAAAAAAAAAATATATATATATATATATACGGCTCCTGGAAATAAATTAACTCAGAAGGGCTCATTAAACTTGGCTCGGCTAATGTAAAGTGTATTTTGCACTCTCGAGTCGGATGGCATTTCGCTCATTGACATTGTATTATCGCGCCCTCTGTAAGGGATTTTGCATACATACATATATATGTATATATACTATATAGCCTTAAGCTTTAAATGCCGAAAGCAATTTGAGCCTGAAGAACGCGGTCCAAGATGTACGAGTATTCATACCTGCCATATAGTATCGACGATAAACTGACTGTGGATTGAATGTGTATAAAATACGACAAACGGAGCTTTATACGGTCTTTTAGCTGTTAACATGCCAGCTGAACGGGGCGAAAATCGCATCATCAGACCGGCTTAGTAGTTATGGCCAATTTTTCTGATACAAACAAATTTATTGTTAATGTAATTTTTTTTTCGGCTGAGTTTTTCCCACCAAACAAAAAACGGAGATAAAGTCATAAAATTTGTGCCTATTCGATAGACTCGCCATCCGTAATAAGCTATTACTTTGATTTTATCACACAAAAAAGATGCGATAATTTTTTTTTTTTTAGTTTTTGGGAAAAGGGATTCTGTTTGATAATGGAGTCAAGACTCTTCGAATCTACGCGCTAAGAGTAGCTAATTTTCTCGGGCTCAAAATCAAGTTCGCAGTTCATTATTCACCCGGTAAAGTGACGAAAGTAAATAACGAAGAAGGAAAAATTCCGACGGCCGTGTTTTCAGATTTTAATATACGTGTCAAGTCTCGGCTTAAGCGAGGCAATTACAGTGTGAAAGTTTTTTGACGCTCCTTGTACGACTGGAGGACCTTTCTCTCATTCCCCTCATTCGTCGGGGGGCTTAAAGTTGAAACAGAGAAGTGAAGAAGCCGGGAAAATTACACCCACAAAGACGTAAATTAATTAGGCCTTGTTATATTCTAAGCCTTAATTAAGTCATACAAACCAAGTCTCCTCGATACCTCGAGACAAAAAGCTTGATTCTCCTGCATCGAGTCATCGGTTTCACCCGATTTCCATTCTGCATGCTTCCTAAATAGAGAAAGTTTTACGCATTATTTTTAATCTCGATTCTTAACAGCTTGAGATAAAATAGTTCGTAAATAAGTAAATAAATGAATAGAAGGATTTCGTTGCATATAATTGGATAAAGTATTTTTTCCTTTTATAATTAAATCAAAATTGTCCTTCTGGATGAAGACCGATATTTTTTACCTTGAAAGCAGAAAATTTAACCCAATTCACGCAATGGTGTGTTAGCGGTATTTCATATCAAAATTGAAATAAAAAATAGAAAATAATAATCAGACAGCTTTCATTAAACGACTACACTTGATAATGAACAAAAAAAATAAAATTGGTCTGATGAAAAACGGTTTGGATTCAAAGCATGGTGATTTGGCATGGAAATTCCTATCTACAATGTAAACACAAAACAGTGGAATTCAATTGCAAATTAAAATTTTGCTATTATATCGTTTTACGACGGAGCTGAAATAATACGATATGAATTTTTCCACGAAACCTCCCCACTTCCAATGAAATGCATTGCAAACTGCATCGGAAAAGCTGGCAGCTGCTTATGGTTCGCGGCCGATTATCGATTGTCGAAGCTTCGACGTGTGCCGAGCTTGCTCTGTACGACTAAAAAGTTTGATTACGAAAGCTCGCGTTGTTGCCTATACTCGAGCAAATAATTCCCCTTCCTCGTGCCACCGCATCCGATTAACATCGTTTCAAGAAACGTCTGTAAAATTGTTTAAGTCAAATTTTTGCAGGTGAAATGAGGGGGTTGTTTTTTAATTTTTAATATTCATCATTTTTAAACTGAAATTGGTAAACAAGCACCATCGTCGAAGGGGGTGGGCGGATTTTCGCCCTGTAAAGAAGAAACAAACAAATTTCTAAAGCGTCGAAGAATCACCCGCTAAGAGGGTTGCGGTGGGGTTAAAAGCCGGCATTGAGCAGGCGCGGCTGTTTCTTCAGCGTCTGCGCTCTGATCGGGCATCGCCGGGGAAAGCCATGGCATAGAGAGTCGGCGAGAGCTTTGTGAGGGAAAAATCTGCCCAAGAGTTCTGGAAGCAAGGAGGCAAAGGGTCGCGTCAAATTGGCTCGTTCGAGCGGGATCAAACGACGAGGAGAGGAATTTTTACTTTTCATCGGTTACCGGGATAATCGGAGCCGTATAATTCAAGGGCTGAAGTTAAGGAGGACGGGAATCACCCGCGGGGTCGACGAGCACTCGAGAGAGAGAGAAAGAGAGAGGGGAAGGGAAGAGGAAGAGGAAGAGGGAGAGGGAGAGGGAGAGAGAGAGAAACACCCCGCCCGTAACAACGACATACGGCAAGTGCAAGTGGGCGTCGTCGTCAGGTTAGGTTCACCCCGAAACTTGGTAAGCTAAACACTTTTATCTATCTCTATGCCCATCCGCTTATCGGACCAAAATTCAGCCAAGCAATTTTTCGATGCAGTTCAGGTTCGTTGAAATTTTTCCTACCCCGAATCGAGCGATTTTATGCTCGCCCTTGGCTCGATCTCAATACGAAAAGTGTTCACGTTTTTTTTTTTTTTTTTCTTTGATAAAAGATTCTTATCTACTCGAAATTGTTTAGATCACTTCGTTGGAATGGAAAATTTTCGCTGAAAATTGAGGAGTAGAATGTGGGACGAAATTCGCGACAGCGTCATAAAAAAGTCATATTCAGTCAGAAAAGCCGCGTATAGGTAGCGTCTTTCAGGTTTGAAAGAGTCTCACCTTTTCAGAAAGAATCTGTAATGAACTGCGACGCGAAAAGAATCCTCAAATGTCTTCGTGTATTCAATTCCAGTGAAAGCGACGAGGGTTTGAGAAATGTGAAACGGAAAAGTGGCAGGGGGATGTTTTTCTTGTTCGTGAAACGCGCAGCTCCATCACTTCTAGTAAAAACCATTTTCGCGTGTTTACTGTCCATCTGCGATTCCCGAGAGAGAAACGTGGAGAGGGATTTCGATGTCTAGACGCGTCATTCTTACCCATTCAACCAATCTCTTATACCAGTGTTTTCTTCACCGCGAGTAAACCTAAACAGACCGAGAGTGCACGACGAATGGTTAGGGTTCGACGCAAAAAGAAACCGTCGAGTGATCCAGATCGGAAAATCAGCCATTACAGTGTAGGTATTTAAGTTGGTGTTGAAACAGCTGAAAATTAAGTAAAATGTCAAAGATACCGAGAAGAGCGAAAGATTTTTCGGTTTGTGCAATGATCGAGTAAACGTCCCTGATGCAGGGAATGAATTTGTTGATGCGATGGCAGTGGATCGTTATAGAAGACGTAGTTTAGTAATTGGAATATAAGTAGTTACAAATCGAGATTGGACTTGAAATGGCAGGATTGAGATTGGTGTCCAGATGGGCAATCAGCGTTTGGGTGATTAGGTTGAATTAAATTCCATGATTCCTGATGGCTGGCCTCCCTCGCGGAATTGAACAGATGTTATTAATGTGAACCTGTAGGTTCACGGTTTTGCCGAAAGGAAAAAGGGCGGTCGAAGAAGGCGAGCTTTTTGCAAACTGGCGAGCCTGACAAGCTGCGTGACGACAATGATGGATGACGACGATCAGGAGGAGCTTCACTGTACCGGAAGTGACGTGGAGATCGAAGAATACACCGACACAGAGGAGACGCCATATGCGGCTTATCAGCCGCCAGATAAGCTGTTCGACACCGACCAACCTGGCTGGTACAAGTTTCGCTTTCTGGGGACTTTGATGGTCGTCGTTACTTCGGTTACCATGCTCATTATCGTGTTTCCGCTTTATCTGGAAAGTGTCAGTGCTGTTTCCAGCGCCTATACAGGTACTGATCAGCCATTTAATCAGTGAGCTGCTTTGTTTTTTATATATATGTACGTTACTTTGTCGCGCAAAACGGTGCACTTCGGGAAAAAGCATCGACATCCGCTCCTCGATCGATCACCGTCAGCTTTTATCCAAATTCCGGTTCACAGCCCATCTTAAAACTCTTACTGCATTAAAATTCAACCCCTTTATCGTACGAAAATTTGATCGAAACAAGAGACGAGACTCTTTGTAATCTCCATCAAAGCTAGTCTGTTGGACTGGACAGCCTGCTCCGATTCAACGAGCCCTGCCGATTCATGAAATCGTGACTAACCTGCACATTCAAAACTTGACAAAGGACCTGAGAACGAGATATTTGGCAAACGAAACGCAAACGATATCGACCACAAGACGTGACATTAGCGATGCTGTAACCACTCAGCGCCTTCTGAATACATTCGATGGTCATCGACCGTGATAAATTTAGAATTGATTGTGCCAAAAACGTTTTCCGTCCTTTCGCAACGTTCCCTTTTCTGTATCGCACTAAACCGCCTCCAATAAAGAACGGACGCCTCGGACATTCTCTTTTTCAGGACTATTGTTCACCTCCATCGGTTCGACGGTTCTCCTCGGAGTCGCGACGTTTGTCGTTGGTCGCGTATCGCCGCCTCCACCGATGGTCCCCAACAGTATGAAGGTGAGGATACCGCGGTGTTCGATGACGAAGATCGGCGCCGTTTACGCCCTCACCGGGATCTTCCTGACCCTGTCTCTCGACCAAAACAGGGTCCTCTGCCACGTGCAGGACCCCGTCAAGGCGATCACGCTCTTCTTCTCACTGGTCTACTACTTCTTCTTCGGTCGAAAGAGTGAGTGGCTATCGCCTCGATAAAGTACCGATTTTCGTCCTTGGTTTCTATTGTTTTCTTCGGTTTTGAAAGCGTTTTAACACCAAACTAATTTCTTTTTGTCAGTGATGACACTCCAACGCATATTTTCCATCACTACCATACTCGTCGGGCTCTTCATAAGCGTCGACTACGAACTGTGCGACGAGTTTCGTTGCAGAGGAAGAGAAGTCTCGGCTCACTCCTCCTCAATTAGAGGCTCTTGGGGCACCAGGGCCATCTGGACTCTCGTTTACTTCGCAAGCCTCGCCTCGTTCGCCATGTTCTTCACCATGCTCGAGAGGCATTACGCCAGCGCTGTAGGTACCTTTTATAACGATGTATGAATGGAAGGTACCTCCGCCATAATCAAAAAACGAATCATCCAATCACATTAATTGAATGAAGAAGCATTAACTCAACACAACGACCACTTAAAACCATGCATTACATGGTAAAGGGTCTTTATTCCACTTCAGTACTTCCAAGTAACCCGAGCCGTGTCTCGGTTTCAACTTCTTTCACCAAGTAATAAGAGGTTCATTCTGTCCAGTCTGTTGTCCTGTTGAACCTCTCATCGGGTACTCTCCAAAGACTAAATAGCTCTCTTCTCTTCCCTCAGCAAAACATCAGCCCGCTTCTGACGACGCAGAACAATTCCTTCCTCTACACGGTGTCTCGGCTTGTTTCGTCGCGAGACATAAGACGCCGTGGATCCGAAGAGGAGGGTGGAAGGCTGCTGCACGTCACAGATCCGGACCCAAATATCAAGCCGAAGAATTTCCCGAAGCCACCGATCCTCCAGACTCTGCTCTACATCCACCTAACATCGATGGTCGTAGTCGTTGCTCTGAGCTGGATGGACACTCTGCCTGGAGTCGGAAGGGTGAGTCCAACGATTACGAAGTCTAGACTAAAAGAAGAGTAACTGAACGTAACTGAACGCTATTTGACGTCTCTCTCCTCTCATCCCGAAGGGTATGTCGCCCCTGGAGCTCTATCAGAGGCTGGATAACGGGCTGCTCTGCCATTTCCGGGGCGCAAACGAGTGTGCGAACGTATCCGGCCACGGTTGGATCTTCCTCATGGCTTACGTGGCCTTCGCCATATCGATGCTCAAGTTCCTCTCGATGTGCGAAAGCGCGGTTTTCACCGTTGCCACAGCCACCGTCGCTCTGCCCATCTCTGGCATATGGTGGAGTATCTACAAAATGGACATCGGTGTTAACGGAGGTGCGGCCACTTCCGGTCCATATCGTGTTATCTTCATCCCCGTGTGCTCGTTATTGTGTTCCCAAGGGACGCGCTTGGGGTTCGGATGTCCCGAACTGTGATACCTGCAAAGATATGAATGCCTGCATAATATACGCGGACACTTTGTAATACTTACCTATACGTTAATGCTAACGTTCTGCGTTATCTTTTCGCCTGTTCGCATTCCCACCTTGCCCATTGCGCAACTTTTCCGTCTTATCGTCCCTAGGAAACCTGACGACTAGCGGGAGGTCCAACTTTTTACCAGACCACAAAAATCTAACGAATGCAGGACACTCAAGTTTGAAATAAATTTCAGGAACGATTTTCTGGGCACCGGGAGTAACTGGCGAGCTTATCTGCGCATTGCTTGGTCTTCCGGTGGTTCTGCTTGGTCTCGGCCTCTTGGTGAGGGCTCACTTCAAGGACCACAACAAGTCGTATCATTCGGCTCAACCGACCTCCTACGTCCAGCAGGAGTCGCAGGATTGCGAAAGATGAATGTCGTCGAGGATAAGTATCCGCATAACGACTTCCCAGATTCTCGCCTCAGGATTCAGGTTTTTAAGAAAATACCGTATAGACGTATAAATATGCTACTGTATTTATAAGCAGCATATTATTATAATATTACAACACAAGCGAGCGCGAATAGCGGAAGACTATATTAAAAAAAAATAAAAATAAAAAATAGAAGAGGCGGGATACTTAATACGCAAAATTTGTTTGTTGAAATGAAAATGAAGAAAGAAGAGAGCAGGTAAAGAAAAGACAAGGTAGAAACGAAAAAAAAAATCACAAAACATTTTTCCTATACAAAAAGTTGTACGTAATAATAATAACAATAATAATAACAATAATAATAATATAATCGTCGTATAAATAGATACTGCGTGTCCATCCAGTCAAAGTTATTGCCAATTTTAATATTTTATTTTGATATACATAATACGTAACGTGTAAAACGAGATGTTCCATATTTTCAAAAGTTAACGCTGCGTGTGTTTTAGAAAGAAGAAAAAGGAAAATTAATTGAGGAAGAAAAAAAAATAAGTAGAGAAGTACTGTAAGTTACATGTAACAAAGAGTAGCTAAGTTTTGCTATCACGGTAATACATGTATAAAAGACACACACGCGCTTTTTCCGCGAAAACCATGACTGCTCGGGAAATTTTACTGCGGTACCGTCCGTACGTCCGTCCGTCATTAATTATACTTACAATATTGCCTGGCGATTTTTGAAAATAAATCTATCAGGTGTTTTTGATGAGCGAACGGACGCGTATATTTATACAATATATACACTTGCCATTATTATTATTATACTGCGTATATCCGGTAATTGCAACGCCTGAAGACATCGGTATTATTTACTTGCAGACAAAATTTATTATATATATGTGGAAAATGTATTAAATGGAGAAAATTTTTCGGTTAGTAATTCTTACTTCAAATCTTTTTAGTTTTTAAAATCACGTCAACAGTTTTACATAATTCAAATATTAGGTGATCGGTTTTTTTCACTTTTTGAATCTTTTACTTTCTGATTCGTACAATTCATTTCTTGCCCGGTTTCATTTCTTCAGACTTTACGATACAAGGTATACGCATCCATTGTCTAGTGTAATATTTTGCGTTATTGCATAGAATTAATAGTCGTTACGCCAACTAAGGTCTCGAATAATTAATTGTCCGTGGAGAAAATCGAAGAGCGTAGTTATTTCGGAAAACGCGCTACACTGCAATTAGACATAGACGTGAACTATATGTATACATGTACAGGTATAAATATACCTATATATGTATATGATATAATTGCCAAACGTAAATTATAAGAGTATTAAATATGTATATTTAATAATATTGTAACTCGCGTTGCAATGAGGAAATCCTTCAGTATTAACCCTAAAAAATTTACAATTCGAATGGGATTTAGGCCCGTATTATATTGCAGTATATTATCCCTTATATATACCCTATTTCATAGACATAGAAAATTTACAATTTTAGCGCTTGTATTAAAAATACGATAATTTATCACTTATATGCATTTTAAACTTAGAAATCGTTTATCGTTATCTAGATGTGTCGTATTTTTTTTCCACTCCCAGTCAATCCACTCCTTTTTAAAATATTTTTCCTTTTTCTTATCTGTCACACCCTTTTTTTGGTCTCATTTTTTATTTAAATCACTGCCATTATTGAGCAGCGATTGAAAAGTGAAATAATCAAAGAATATAGGAACAATGAGAAATTTCGTGCCAAAATTCGTAGAGAAGTGGTTAATTTATTTATCGATCCGAAGGTGTATATTATATATATATATATATATATATATATATATATTACAAAGTATTATATTACGCGTTACTTTTCTGCCCAGTATATGTGATAGATATATTCCGACGGATGTAAGTCCTCATTGAATTAATCGGTGTTAATGTTGCGTGCAAAGTAATGAGAAAAAGTGAAGGCAAGAACAGTTGAAATGGGAATTCGAAAAAAATCACACGAAAAAAAAAGAAATGTGAATATTATAATTAAAATGAAATGAATATATTACTGTATAACTATAATACTATACATTATAAGTTACGTCAATGTAACGATACGTCCAGGTTTTTTATATTAAAACAAATAGTGATAAATAGAAGATTACTATTTAAAATGGAATTAGCCGCAGAGTACAGACTGCTGAGTACCTTAAATTTTTCTGAAGCTTTCCTACACCTATATAATTGTATAATGTATTATTGAATAGCATTTTTATATACATACATACATACATACATACATACATAGATACATATATTAATATATTATTATACACATGACATTGTATGTACTATCGATGTATGGAATTACCTCGGAGCTTTCCTATGACTCTAGTTGAATTATTGTAATAAGATGTTATCAATGTTTAAAAATAATATTGAGTAATAATGATGATGATTTATTATTACATGAATAAATATTTGCCTTGTCTAGCTCAGATTTTAACACAATATATAACACGTACGTGTATGAAGTCAGTACATGTATATGCAGATATTATAATGTATTACGCGATCTTAAGGCCATCTTCATAGTAATCGTTTAGAATTCCCGAAACCCTTAATGTAACATTGTAAACAGATAAAAATACACATACAATACAATTTTAAATACGTTTAGAAAGGTACTCAGCATTCTTACTCAATGTACCCAGGACGATCTTGTGAAAAACAGTATTAAACATTAAATAATATGTAGAGTTAACAGAAAAGACAAATGAAAAAAAAACAAATTAAAAGCAAAAAAAAAAATTAAAAAAAAAATTACGTGCTCAATTGCATTTTGGAGTCAATCTTAAATTGTTACCGTTTTCGCGAGTAATTGTTACGTTTATACTGTAAAAAACTTAGCTCTAGCATGCGGATAAATGTGTAATATGAAAATTTTGCATTAATGCTCATGTGTGGTAACGAATTGTGATTGAAATCAATTGGTTAATCAAAGGTTTTAGATCAACGTAGGGATTGAAAATGACTTGTGGTTTGTGATTGAGTTCGAAATTTCGAATTTATCAATTAGTTTTTGTTTCGTGGGATAACTTCATTGGTTCTTAGATGATTTTGACTACCGTCAATTTCTATCACCTCATATTAACTTAAATTCTCACGATTAATCAATCATCTTGGGGTCAACAAGCGGAATGAACAGCACATAATAGAATTCGTAATTGCAATAATTTTGGAAGAAATTCAAATCGTTAGCAACAATATAAGTTTCCACAATAATTGAATGTGATATAATTTTTTCTCCTAACTGTTTCCAGAAAATTATATGATTACAAGAAGTGTTTCAACATATAAATCAATGTCTCGTTAACACGTATGCACAATTTTTTCGCAGTTATCCTACTATTATAAACTCAAAATACAAAACAGATTAGTGTATAATTATTATATAAATATATATTATTATATTCGCTAGTCGACTATAAATTGTGAGTGTGCTCAATATTAATTAATCGATAGCTATACAATTATGTACCGAATTGTATATGTATTTAAATACAAACTTATATGTATGTTAAGAAGATGAAAATTAAATTAACTTTCACCACGTGATACATAGTGACCCTAGTTCTGAATTAGTAATCACACTCATTACGATCTGGTTGAAAAAAGTTTTTCAACCTTCGATTAATGTGATTAAAATGATAGAATTCGTATTCGATATTAATACAAAGTTGACGTAAAAATCGTTCAAAAATTTGGAAAGCTTGTTTCAAAGTTGACTAGCTTTCCAAAATTCAACTGATACATAAAAGTATACATAATAGTTCACGCAGCGCTCATAATATCTTCTCAATTTTGACTAAATTTTAATCTTCAAAGTCTCAGATTTTGAAATTGCCGCCGTTCGCGCTGCGTGATGCAACGTTCAACGGTCGACCGACTGCTCGCGCCATCTTGAGAGTAGCGGGGGAAGCTACGGTCACTAAAATAGTCACGCCGGGCGGCTTGAGAACCACTGTTGCAGCGATCGCACGTTGTTTCTGCCTCTGCCATGTCGCCCTGCTGCCCCAATCTCATTTCGAAAATGGCCGCTGTTCTGGACGAGGTTGGCAAATCCGCCGAGAAACCAGTTGACGAGGAGAAGGATGATATCGTTGAGGTAGAGGACGAGACCGGGGCCAGCGAGTCCTCGAAGAAGAAGAAGAAGAAGAAAAAGAAGAAGAAAGCCGGTAAGCGATCAACCCCGACGTCCTAAATTCACTGGGTGTGTTTCTCCCCATCGCGTGTTACTCCTACGTCGCGAAAGCCGCCTCGTGTTTTCCTTCATGCCTTTAAAAATTCCCTAAAATTATTTCATTTCTTAACCCGGCTATCCTTGGCTTTCGATGAACTTCAGGTTCTAACCGCCGATACCGGCTCTCAATGCTGTTCTACGCAAGTTTCAACTGTGTATTATTACGATTATTACCTTACAATAACAAAAAATATATTCCATCGATAATCTCCGCCGCGAATATACCGAACGATGTTCGCTTGGTTACGAGATTTTTTTTTCACATTTTCAACGCTCACTTAATCGCTGCGGTCTTTTTACCTAACCTTGGATTAATGTCGTACTATTTTATTAGTGTTGAACTAATTTCAACTACTGTAATCCCGATTTATCAAACCGATTTGTCTCAGCAGCGGCTCTCATCCCTTCACGAGATTATCAAGTATCTCGTGGAGATTGTCATTTACCGTACACAGAGTTTTGTTGATTTTCTTTTTAAAACTTTTATAGATTAGATAAGTTTCTTGCTGTTTGAACAATCTGAAGCTCTTTGCTGTTCTCGACTTTAGGCTACCTCTGTTTGCTTCACTCTTATCGTTTTCTTTTTATCTGACTAATAATAATTCATTGATTGTCACATTAAGGTGCTGGAGAGGCGAGCGCCGATGTTCCTGAAGGAGAAGAGGAAAAAGGCAAGGACAATGAGCCAGCAGCAGCCGAAGGTAAGCGAATAACAAATCTGCCTCTCAATCGCCAGATGGGACGCATCATATAAAATTCAATCGAATAAGGTACATGTACTTACTACATGTCATAATTTTTATTTGCCTCTTTTTCATCTTCTTCCTAGGATCGGCAGAGATCACCGAAAATGGTGGTGAAACAGAGGAGACGAAAAAGAAGAAGAAGAAGCGTAAGCCTCGTGGAAAGGCTGGGGGAATAAAACAGCAAACTGACCCTCCAACTGTACCTATATCTGATCTGTTCCCTGACGGAAATTTCCCAATTGGTGAGATTATGGTTCATCCTCCAGCGGCTGGAATCGATGATAGGACAGCCAAGGATCGTTTCAGCAGCGAGGAAGCTCGCGCTTTGGATAGAATGCATAACGACATATACAACGAAGCCAGGCAAGCGGCTGAGGCCCATCGACAAACCCGAAAACACATCAAGAATTGGGTTTGTAGCACTCTTCCTCTATGATATAATTTTGACTAAAAAGTTTTTATGATTCACGCTCAAAACTGGGTACGCAATCAATCAACTTTTATCAAAGTTTGTTATCTTGGGATAATAACTGCGGCAAACAGTTTAAATTAATCCAGAAACAATCAGAGATAGCGACAAAGAAGTTTTGTCTCTTTTCTGTTCTAGTTCTGTAATATTCGTCTGTTTTCTAATCACTTTCTCATGAAATCATAATCTATTTGCCATGTTGCGCACCTTAACAGCTGAAAATTGGTTAATAACTAATTAAATTGAAATCTTTATTTCCAGGTCAAACCTGGGATGACAATGATAGAGATTTGTAATGAGTTAGAAAAGACAGCGAGGCAACTCATCGGGGAAGATGGGTTAAAGGCTGGACTGGCTTTCCCTACGGGATGCTCGCGAAACCATTGCGCAGCCCATTACACTCCAAATGCGGGAGATCCAACAGTTTTGGAGTACGACGATGTGACAAAGATCGATTTTGGAACGCACATTAACGGGCGTATAATTGACTGCGCTTTCACACTCTCATTCAATCCAAAATACGATAAACTAATCGAGGCAGTTAGAGACGCGACAAACACTGGTATAAGAGCAGCAGGTATCGATGTACAGCTTTGTGACGTTGGTGCTGCAATTCAAGAAGTAATGGAATCATACGAAGTCGAAATAGATGGAAAAACTTATCAGGTACATTGCGAAAGTATTCGGGAAGAAATTGGGAAATCTTTAACTTCTAACTCAGAAAATCAACGTATTAATTCTCTCAATTTCGTAAATTTTCCCAGGTGAAATCCATCAGAAATCTTAATGGGCATTCAATAGCACCTTATCAGATTCATGCCGGAAAAACTGTACCGATCGTAAAAGGCGGCGAAGCTACGAGGATGGAAGAAAATGAATTTTACGCTATAGAAACCTTTGGTTCGACTGGTAAAGGAGTTGTTCACGATGATTTGGAATGCTCTCATTACATGAAGAGTTTCGACGCTGGATTCGTCCCTCTAAGACTGCAGAGTAGCAAATCCTTGTTGAACACAATCAACAAACATTTTGGTGAGTTTTTTACCCACTGTCGAGAGTCCTGCCAGATATAAGTCATTGTATCATAACTGTTTAGACTATAGATCCAAGAATTCGTGAAAACTGACTTGCATTGTAATCACTCTTCAGGTACACTGGCATTTTGCAAGCGCTGGCTAGACCGTGTCGGTTGCACAAAGTATCAGATGGCGTTGAAGGATCTTTGTGACAAAAATGCGGTGGAGGCTTACCCACCATTGGTAGACATCCGAGGATGTTACACAGCTCAGTTCGAACATACGTTGGTGCTGCGTCCGACCTGCAAGGAGGTGATATCCCGTGGTGATGATTATTAGGTGTGTCGATGTAAAATGCAGCTAACAACTCATCCGTGGATAGTCCTCAACGGGGGACAGAGGGCGAGCCCGTAATAGTATTCTAAAAATTAAAATCAGATTTCTAACAAAGGCGACAAGACTTTGGTCCTCATGACACGTCTGGAAAAGTAAAATTCCACCTTTGTATCCTCGTCTTGAAACTCTCTTTGATTTTTATTCGTAGAAGTTAGAACGGGATCCTCTATGTCAAATGCTACTACCGAATGCGTTTAATATTTTGAAAAACCGAGTGACTATTTTTTGTCATATGTATACGTATGTGTACAACATAGCCATGTATATATGTGTATATATATATGGATGATACAGTATACCCGCATTTGATCCAGACTTGTTTTCCATTATTAGTTTGTTCTTTTTTTTTTTGCGTTTTTTCATGCAACATGCTAATGTTAGAAACCCATTTATTCATATTTATGTATCGCTATATTTCAGTACCAGAATTTTCTTTTTTATACGTACAGTTGTGGTTTTCCTAGTGGGTTGATAGATACGACCGCAGTCCTTAATTAGAGGGAAAAAATAAAATGACATCAAAACACAACAGAAAAAAAATTAATGTTAATGTTAAATAAAATATATTTGGGAATTATAACTGTACAATGCTACGTGTGTGTTTTTATTAGACATGTTTAGGCAATATTCATATTGATATATCTAACAATAAGTTGGATACAAACTAGCACATCTCTTAATTTCAGACAGTACGTTTAAGTTCGGTATAGAAAAAAGAACACTTGTTTTAAATCCTCAATCTCTGGCTCCGTTACAGAATGTGTGTAGGGTGTACATTATTCTACTTCAGAATGTTGGAAAGAGGACCTGGTAAGGCATTTTATTTTGTATGTGTTGGGCGTAGGTGGTGGTTCCTATACAGGCATTACATATTAGCCAGCTATTTAGCTAACTGCAGGTAGTGGTAATTACATTAATATTACTAAATACGTTTCATATTTTTTAAGATTAAAACATTAAAACTAGTATAACATAGAACAATATGGTACAAATATAATATGTGTGTATACATATATATATATATATATATATATATAGTGTATATGTATATATGTATGGTATAGATTATTAATTGAAAATTCAAAATAGGCATCAAAAAGTAGGTAGCTCCGTTTTGTTTTCTGTTTTTTTTTTTGTTTTTTTTTGGTAATTTTTCGTTTAATATAGGATTTTTACGAAAATTCTTCTTTTTTTTTTTTTTATATATTATCTCTTTTTCAGTCAGATCTTTTGTAAGTCTATGGAGTGATGTGAAAAAAAGTAATTGTTCGTTTCTAATTCTCCACTTCGGGCCGACTTTACGTAACACAATAAAAGCCCCTAGCAGCTTGTACGTGATTTTCTCCGTCTTGATTGATATTTGTACAATCGACCTAAAACGGTCGACTGATTACTCACTCTTTGACGCCGTATTGCCTAGCACTATCAGACGTTGGATTCCAATACGATTGAATTTTATCTTGGTTGCACATGTATACGCAATATGTGTACATAAATTGTGTTGCAATTGGTATATAGGTATTAGGTATACATTAACGCCTTTTGTACTATGTTTTCATCGCAAAAAGTTGAGCTGCCTCCTTCTTGCGCAGGATGTGATTTCATACATACTGGGTTGAGGGGAAGGTGGTGATGAAAAGAGGCTCTACAGCAGGTTAATCATTATCGCCTTTCGTTTCTTCTCACTGCGACTCCGTCCGTGTTCTCAACTTTGCTCTCGCTGTCACCAAAGGATTCGGAGGTTCCGTACTCTCCGGTTGTTCCTGGATATAAGAAGAAAAATCATCTTATTATAATGATAATTGCGTCTGTCGACTGTACACATTGTTGGCAGTTCGAATTTTACATTTCTCTCTAGTTCGTTTAAATTTATTACCAATAATAACAATATTGAGAGTTATTAGGAACCACAATCACACGTGTAGGTATTTCATGGTAATTTTAGGATATCTTAATATTGCGTTGCAAGCTGTTGTTATAAAAAAAAATTGAGACAATAACCATGTTTCTGCTCCTTGATCTATCGGTAGATTATTATCGTTTCACTACATGCCAATCTTTTTTCTTGATTTCGCAGAGGATGTTCGAAAGTGTTCAAAGTGACCAGCAAAAGTCCAACAAAAATGTTGTCCTGTCTGTATATTCATAGTAATAAGATGACAACAATTGATCAATTGGACTGGCTCGACAGACTGTTTATCACCTGTGTACAATGTCTTATTGATTATTGTTTTCAGTCTTTGCTTTGCATCTCCGTTGTGTAATTTTAATTCCGTAGTAAGTACGTGTCACGTAGAGTGTGTATCACGTTCTGATCAAAGTTTCACCAACGCATTGTCCATACGTATATATAGGTATGTAAAACCAACAACGTGACACTGACACCGTCGATATTTGAGACTGTCCGCATACCTGCATAACTATACTGATATACGCCGTGACGTGAGGTATGCTCTTTCCTCTTTTCTTTCTTAAACATCGTGTGCATTTCTACGCGCGTGCTTACGTGCGTAAATAAATACGTTTCGTTGGACTGCGCCCAAATCGCTCGATCATTTCGTCTGCTTATTTATTTCATTCCGCATCGGATCGTGGCCGTAAAAAATGAGAACCGTTCACGATGTTCGTTTTGTTGAAATTCGAATCATATTTAATTATACCCGCTGGTGAACTTCGCACAACGCTCACCTTTTTTTCTGATCAACTAGTTAATTCAAATGAACATTACGGAGCAACAATTATGATATATTGAGTGGCGCGGTCAATTCGAGTTTCCCGCGGCAGTGCGTCACGTGACTGAGTTTTCGTTGTTTCAGCACTCCAGTTTCAAACTTCAATATTCGATCTCGATAAAAACGCATCGCGTAGTTTGGGTTCATACCAAGTGAGTCACTGACAAGTTTCCGAGTAACGCATAACACACACACACACACGAGTTTATTATTACGGTTACGCGTGCCTTTTCTCGCGAACATTCCATCGGGAAAACTGTAGGTATACTACAAACAGAGAGCAATGGCGCAAGATAAACACGATCGCAATTACTGTCCGTCTCTCTCTCTCTCTCTCTTCCGTCTAACTAGTTTTCGGCGCCGTCCTTGGTCCGGAACAATTAGTTCCATGTGGAATGTTTGCACGTCCTGTAATATGTTACACAAGCGCGTTTATATTTGAATCTCGTACACGTCAATCCTTCCATAAATTCAACGGAGGCGCGCCGCTGCAGGAGTTCGCCTTCTAGAATCTAAACATTCGCTGATTATACGATATACAGAGGTTGTAAGTAAACAACGGAACTGATTCGGATTGGTTCGTTTGAAAAAATAAATTTCACCGCCGTTTCTACGCAGTGTTATACCTGCCTATCTTCAGAGACTGTAATATTTTAGCCTGGGTTGCAGGTTCGAAATTATTATGTATGCGTATATTATAGACTGCGTACTATGTGAGGCGTCAAGTGAAACGAAAGTTTCAACACCCGAAGTAGCTGGAGGCCTAGTCAAACAACTTCGTATACGTAAATGTAATCGGTCATCTCGCGAATTTATTATCCAATGATTGATGGACGGCCGACCGCGGTAGAAAGTGTATTTCTCGTTTCGATTATGTGGCCTAATTCGAGCTAGGAAACGTGTTCCGTTTAGCCGAAAGAAAAAATAAAAAAACTAGACAAGCGAACCAAGAAGTTATGCGATCGTTCGACAGAGCTATGCGGTATGTGTATAAATCGTGTTGTGATATTCGAGTGGGGAATGCAGGGTGACTTAAAATAAGTCCAAATATCCATCTTGCGGGGGCGGGGGTGGGGAGTAGCTATGATTGTTGACCTAACAAACAAGCGAGTAAACCCTTCTCGAGGAGAAAAAAAAAACACTCGCCATCAGGGTTCACTCTTGAGTTTCTTTTTTTCAGGGTATGTATTATACATATACGTATAGGTATACTCTATGGCACAGCGTTGCCAAAGACAAAGAATTTAGAATTTACGAAAATTCCACGAGTTTCTAAGAAATAAGTGAAACGCGTACAGTAGAAGTTCAACTTTACTTTGACCATTTTCAAAGCACTGATAGAGTTTGTTTAGAATTGGAAAAAAAAGAATACGATTCATCCAAGCATGATGAACCCGGAGTGCTTTTAGGAACGCGCGATATCAATAGTCGCCGATAACTTTCTGTACGAAGGGGAATCCCTGAACTCGATATCAGGCAAAACGAAATTTTTTTCACTGAAACTGCGTGATGAATCCATATGAAAATGAAAGAAATCAGTGTGAGAGTCGTTTTGATCTGAGTCGCCTTAACTTGCGTTAGGAAAGTGCTTATAACATTTAAGCACGTGCGTCGTTTATTTTTTTCTCTCTTTTCTCGATATCCGATACGCTAATGACCTTCCATTTCGTATGTATACATACATGAAATTTGTCTTTCGTTTCGTTATTTCGCGTTTCTTCTGCCATGTGAGTAAACTTTGCGCAAAGTGTAGGTACATATTTACAATTACAGCGTGTATATAATGTACCCATGTGTTGTATATACCCGGTGTACCGATAAATATGCATCGCGACCCTCACCTTTGACCCGAAAAATAAAAATACCGACCTTGAGTTGAATGTGTCTGGCTCTCTGCTCGATGGCACGTTGAAGTGCCGTCCTTGGGTCGTCCTTGAAGGATTCCTCCCGTATTCTCTCGGCCTCCTTTCTCGAGGCTGCCTCCCGCTGTTTTTCGAGTGCCCGTTGAAGCTCGCTTTTTTGATTCAGAATGTTCTTACCCCTGTTTAAATATTGGGTAAAAAGGTTTTACTCAAAGGAATTTCAGAATAAAATTAAGCCGTTCTATAATGTATATTATGTAATACATATATATTCTACACTGCTAGCGGGTGTTTCGTTCACATTGGAGAACAGTCCAAGATCCTTTTTCTCTCTCTCTCTCTCTGTTTCAAGAACGATAAGAAGATCAGTATTGAAAAGACCATTTGCACTTGAAGTGAATCGAGATTTCTGTCTGCGTCATAGTTTATAGGCACGGGAATATAATCGTTCCGTCATTAATTATCCCTTTCGATAACAGCAAAATCTTTTGGAAAAAACCCGCTGTTAGTTAGATTCCTCTATATCTTAGTCTCCTCTCCACACCCTGAATTTACACGCCCGACGATAAATATACGTGTTATAAGTATAATCAGAGTCAGTGCAAAAACGTGCCTGTTCATCTTCCTTATCTCGTTCTCATTCACCGTTAGTATAGCGCCATATACGGCGTGACAGAATTTCTAAATACATACGAGTCCATATACATACACGCACGCTTGTACACAATGTAATCTACACACATACATAAGTACAGAGATGACGTACGTCCACAGAGCAAACAGAAAAACGCAACCCACCGAACGGAAGGCAACGCTCCAGCTGTGCTGATAATAATACGTTAAGTATACTATGAACATTAAAAATGTACATATACATAGATATATGTGCATGTATATACGTATGTTATATGAACAAGAATTAAAAATGCGCAATTCATCCGGACAAAAACAATATTATCACAATATACGCACGTATAATTATTTCATTCGCACCAAGTATAATAACTTGCTAAATACCTCAAGCACGTATATCATCCTAATAAGAATTATATGGGTATATTGTAATACACACACACACAAACACACACCAATCGTTATGCAATCCGAGTTTATTATCACGTGGTACACACATAACTCATTATACTTGTATGTATGTACGTATTGTATGAATCAGGAATTATGCTCCCTCTTGTATAACAATACTCACACTCTCTGGTTGAACAGCAATTCTCGGTGAAGATCCTTGTGGTTCATCGAGCCGACGTAGGGGTTGTTCGGCTTTCGCGGCAAGATAAGACCGTCTGGCCCCATGTGGGGGGCTGGCGGAGGCGGCGGAACACCGAGAACCGGAGCCATGTCCTTGCCTGAAAAGCACGACGGAGTAATAATTTGAAATTATAAATAACGTAGTAACGTCTCGTATTATATGTATATGTATAATAATCTACACGTGTATTCTTCTTATATTATGTATCTCATTCTTCTCCGTTCTCACGATGGAATCTTGATATTATATAGGCGAGGCCTCAATAATCGTCTAATTGTCACGTGCCTTGCCCCCCCCCCCCCACTCTCGCGTTATTTTTTCTTTGTTTCTCGCATAACAAAAGGTTGTGCGAATTTATCCCGATTCATGACACGTATGTAAAAATCATTTAACGAGGTGTGACATAATTGCATAAATGACAGGAAGAACCGTCTTTGATTCTCTCTCTCTCTCTCTCTCTCTCTCTCTTTCTCTGTATACATAGGTAGGTTTAGTATAAAACGTGTTATGATGCAAATTCGATGTGTGCATACATATTAGAGTAAAACACAAGTAGAAAATTCGACATATATGTATGTAACTGTCTTTCGGAACGCGCTAATGAGGAGGAATTCCTTTTTTTCTTTTTATCGAGATAACAATAACGGCTCGTTTAATTATTTTAAATCGTGTGTACGACAGTGAAGTCTTTCAGATTGTTTTATTATACCCTCTAAATACGCTATCCGCGATTTAACCGTTCCTTGTTCGCACATTTTACAGTACTGAAGTAAAATATACTCGGACGACGACTTGCCGTCTCACGGCTCAGCTCCAAAGCTCAGAATCAAAGAGCTATATACACTTGGCTATATATTTATCACGCGGATAGGGCTTCGCGTACCCTAATCAGATCAGCTTATTGCCCTGCAAGTCAAGGTAAACCGAATATATAATCATGCTGTTTGTATAAAAAAATTGTACCTATTTTTTCGTCATTACTTTTATTATTATTATCATCGTTCTTTATTTCTTTATTTTACATCACGAGTTACACAGAGGAGATAGACTTTATAGGCATGTATATATTATACGCGTGTAATAATATCACGTGACAATTATATCAGGCACCTATACTTACACACTTGTTAGAGGAAAAAAGATGTAACAAGTTTTTCATATCACCAGACCGCGACTTTACGATACACCCTTTTTTTTCTTACACTTTTTTATTACTTACACACATAGTGGCTTTGATAAACCGCGTTCAATGTAGGAAATGAGAGGTCAAAAAGAGCGGAATTGGGAGCGTTAAACTGGGTCAGGATTTCTGGATCGCGTTCCAGATACCCAACCCATCCAGTTCAGGGTTTGGTCATTCTATTTCGGTCTTCCAACAGCTTACTTTACTCCTTTGTATTGTGTTATTTGCCCCCAACAGGTATGTGGACGGGGTTAATAATAGCTGGAGACAAACCTTGGAGCGTGATGAACAATTTGGACCTGAGTACGAGGAAATAGGAGAATTAATTCACACGCAAGGTTTTCCCAAACTTCTTCAAAGAGGTTTGAAAAAATATAGAAGATTTCCTGCATTTTACTCACGTACGTTACTACACGTTCATGCATTAACGTGATTTTTCGTTACACTGAAATTAGTATTATAAATTTAACGTGAGTATAAGAAAATACTGACAAAGATATTACAATTCGCCGGGTTTACTGGAAAATCCAAGATTTTGAAAGAATTGCGTTTGTAAAATTTGATAACACATCTGCAGAACCAAAAAGGCGTATCAACAAAATTTTATAACGTATAAATCTACGGAAAGATTTTTTTTCCATTTTTTTTTTAGATTTATACGTTATACATATTTTTATGTTGGTTGCAGAAAATTTTTTATTTTGTTTTTATTCATATAGGTGATTTAACGAGCACTTTTAGACAGTTCCGAATCAGTTGCGAAATAACGATTATTCCTAAAAACGCGTCAACTCTTTACGAATTCCAACTCGATTGTTCTGATTTGTGTTGAATCGGTAAGTAAATTTTTGGAGAAATAAATAATTAATAACGATCGATGGAGCTGCAGCATGGGATGATAATAATATAATATAGGTCGTGTGTGTGCCTATATTTCAAAACATGCAACTTCGCGTGACTTTACTCGATTCTGAAATTAATTATTATAATTGACATCACGACTCCGAGTATACATATATTGTACGAAATCCGCCAAACGCGACTATCGACAATTTGAAAAGAGCAGAAAGTAATTCGCATCGTGACGGGAAATATTTATTAACGACTCGCTATCTTCGCACGCGCTTTTAAAATTTTTGTTTACACACCTGTGTGTTACGTAATTAATTTAAATTCTTACGCGTTGCTCTAAAATTTGAGTTTCGAAAAAAAAATTGAAAATATCTCTCGCAGTATTTAACGTTTATAAGTAGTTATAACGATATAAATTTCCTATAAGATTTTAAAAGCTTGCAGTGATGAATTCGACGATTAAAATTTTTAAAACAAAAAAAATAAGAAAATAAAAAAAATTTCTTCATACAAACGAGTTAAGAGCTTTGAATCGGTGCTTTTTCGACGAAGCAGAAAATCCCGTGGATAATGAGGGTGAAAGCTCTGCGGTATAATATGAACAAAAAAACCGCAAGCAGAATCTGTGTCCAGCTGTGCTGGCATTCGAATCGTCGTTATATCATGGCGTTTAAATATCTACCGGTCAACTGCACTGAGAAGAAGGAAATTATGTCAAGATTATTACGATAGCAAAAAACAAAAGAAAAAAAAAATATCTTTTTTAAAAAAAAAAGTCATAATCGGGTTCAAAGTAGAGGGATATTCTTATCTGCTACTTTTTGCGGGATATAGATATACATATATATATATACCTATATTGCTGACACACTGTTAAAAATGATTGTGAATTTACTACACATTTACTGTACAAAACAGTCGTCAATTTACGAAATCAGATTAAGAATTTAGATATTCGGTGCAACGACGTAAATTACTATGCATTAAATTTGTCTCGAACTTACAATAATAAAAATTTTCATTTTACTAAAATTTATAGTAAAAACAGAAAAAAGTAAATTGAGTTTACTAAATTGTTTGATAAATTTATTCTACTTGTAAATTGAATAAACAGTAAACGTATGTTAAACTCACTGCTCTGTATGCGAATGT
This sequence comes from Diprion similis, assembly GCF_021155765.1. Taxonomy (NCBI): domain Eukaryota; kingdom Metazoa; phylum Arthropoda; class Insecta; order Hymenoptera; family Diprionidae; genus Diprion; species Diprion similis. The sequence goes on along the minus strand of NC_060112.1, from coordinate 23,548,007 downwards.
AACTTCCAATCCATTATAGAAAATTTCATACAGAAATTTTAATCACAGTGTACACATACAACATACTTTCCAAAAAAATATTACTAATTTCTTTTTCAATGTTCTTTCTTTCTTTCTTTTTTCCTTTTTTTACACGAACACTTTATACAGCCTTCTTTAATTCTCCACTTCAATTGATCAAATTACATCCCGTATCTCGGGGCGATATATATTGGCGTGGGTAAATTACCAAGCTTGGACCACCGGCCGTCGTATCGTCATCAATGTCACCATACCCATTTCATGGGGGTGTAGTACCGTAATTGAGGCTTCCGTTTAGGCGTCGCTGTATCGCTAATTTATGCACCCACTTTCTAAACCCGTGCAACAATCACTTCGTGCAGCGCGTTGGTTGCATTTCGTCGATCTTTGAATGAGGGACGGTTTTTTTTTTTTTTTTTTTTTTTTTTTTGGTTTTGTTGTCATTAATTTTTTATTTTCTTTCAGGGTTAACGAACGATATCGTCAGAGAAAATAATAAAATTTGAAAGACACTACTTAACTATAAAACTGTAACATAGACGATTTATAAAATAATTTATCGTATTAATTTCAATGTTCAATACTTATTCAAAGAAAGTAAATATAATATTTGGTCTAATTATTGCTTTGAATATATATATATATATAAATGTTTAATAAGAAAAGAAAAGAAAAGAAAAGAAAAAGAGACGATTTGAATCGTAAAACGCTGCTTGCAACCAGCATGAAATCGTTTTTATACCATTAATTATGTTATATCTTCAACAGGCTTTGGGTTATACCGACTCTTTTACGATGCTACGGGAACATGTCGGCTAATTTCACGATACTAACATTCTCTGTGCCTATAATATAATATAATATAATATAATATAATATAATATAATATAATATAATATAATATAATTCCTCTTCTTATCTTGTCCCATTTCACTGTTTTATATTATTATTATTGTTATCATAATTCCCATGAACCGTAAGTACTATTTCATAATTAAGTAGTAATGATTAAGCAATAAATATTGATACTAATATAATACAGTATAAAATTTCATACAATCATTTTGTGTGCATTGTAATTATATTTATTCTCATTATATATTTAAACTTTTGCTAATTTTAACAATTCCAAAATATTAACCAGTTAGATGGTTTAATTATGTTTATATACATTTATAATACTGCGTGCGTTATATATACGAAAATGCAAAAATTGAATAGCTTAATTAAAATGTAGGATACAGAATGCAAATATTATCGATCATCCGAAAATATCTTTTACCCATGCAAAGTTTTAGCACGGTTCAATTTACGATGCGGTGCAGTTTTTATAACGAGTTTATACACTTTCCCCGGGTTCACCTAGTCGTTCAGCTGTATCCTACACCGTTAATGTAGAATACGTAGCTACGCAGTCGATACGCACACATTTGTACGATGCGAAACACACGCACACACACACGCAAACTTTTGATACTCCGCACGGAGAGAGAAAATCAGGCGAAAACAATCCTGGGAAATCTCTGTTCGCAGCGAAAACGTCGAGAAAGAGAAAGGGAGAGAATGGAAAAGAAAAATAGAGAGAGAGAGAGAGAGAGAGAGTTTGACTGATTGTCAATTTAAAATGTTTACAACGTACGCAGATTTCTTAATGAAAAAACGATGCATCGTACGTCGGAATGTCTTATAGATTTTTCCACAATAAAGAGATCGAAGATTTTTATGTTCTGATGAGAAATAAATTTACCGAGAATTGTGAAAGACCGCAAACTTTACAAGATATATATGAAATGAATTTGCTTATGCATGCGGTAGAAGATATGAAAAAGTAATATCTATTAGAACGTGTGGAGAATTGATTTGAATCGTTTCCAAGTTTTCCAACGCAATTTAATAATACATTTCTTCGACAAATGTATTTATAATGTGTGCAAAGTTTCTATAATATTACAAAAGGATTAAAAAATTATGTATATAATATATATATATATATATATATATGTACATATTCAATTTAAACTTATAAATTATTCTTCTTCTATGGATTTTTTTATTCGGCGAATTCACTGTGCCTAGAAAATGAAACCCTTTCAATTTCTACGTTTGTAGGAAGAATATATTGGAACGAATTTTTATTATTTTTCGGTATGGTGTAATGTAAAAAAAACATCTTTCACTGTTTTTTAGATTTTTTGGTTTGATTTGGTGAGAAAAAACCGTAAAAAAACATAAATTTGTAGTATTATTGAAATTTACGTTCAATTCGATCGTTCTGACTTTTTGATTACTCGTTTCGCTTTTCATCTGAAAATTTTCTTCTTCAAAAAAGAGTCCACGAGAAAAAAAAACCATAAAGCAAACGGGGTTTTTGTGTTTTTGATAACAATGGAAATCAAATCAGTAATGAAAAAAAAAACTTTGAACTCAGGGAAAGACTTTTTTTTCGACCCTCTACACCGTACTTAAAAATAAATAAAATCGAAAGTGGAATGCCTTATATAAATAAATATATATATATATATATAAGCGACAGAGATACTCATTTCACGATACTGAGACTGATGAAAGGTTGATTGCGCACTCGAAGGCTCTCCGAAAAATGATAACTCGAACGCTCTTCAAAGACACAACAGATCCATGCAACTCAAAGATTGTTTATTATCACGCATGTATGCTTATGTGTATCGATAATACGAAGACTGACAGATATAAGGAGGAAATAGTCGGTAAATCATGACATTCTATACGATAATTAATGAGATTCACGCGAGTCAACGAAGCGAAACGCAATTTTATAATGTCTGTACCATAACCGTTAACGTACGATGTCTAAACTCGTATATTATACTGTCAGGGAAAATCGTAATCAACTCAATACTCAGATAGCTGCTCCTCTGCAGTTGCATCTCTCGAAACACGGTCGTTCGTTGAAATTTTTCTTTCAAACTTTCTTTACTCATATATATATATATATATATCATAAAGTAATCTAAGTACTGTTCTGCTTTAATTCAATTTATTGTATTTCGTCAGATTTGATTGTAAAAAATTAGAAAAGTACTGTCAACTGTTTATAAAAATCTATCAAGTATAATGAATAATAAAACGATACATTCTTTATACGTGTCATAAATCAACTTGCAGAATGAGAGAAACTCAACGAATAATTGAGGGTTTTTTCTTGTGTAAAAAAAAAAAGAAAAGAAAAGAAAAGAAAAAGAAAGAGAAATGAATATTGAACACGTTATAAGAAGCGAGTAGAAGAATAATGAAGTCGTAAAGTTCATCGAGCACCAGTTAAATATTCGCAATATACATTAAAAGCTACAGCGAACGCGACTAACGGAGAAGCGATTATTATATGCTGGCTCGTAAAACGCTTGTCTGCAACGTCTTTCTGCTTCTTGTTTTACATTTTGCATCTACGAGTTCTCGTTATACATATAAAAATATATATATATATATATATATATTTGCAAAACTGCATTATAAGATGATTTAAGATTCGATGGCGATAAAAATATTTTTCGAAACATTCTATGAAATTAAATTGTACGTATATCGAGCAATTTTATATTACGTAATAATTAATTAAAAGTAGGTGGGGCGGGGCGGGGGGGGGGGGCAAAGTGAACCCCTTGAAATTTTTTAAATAAAAATAGATAAAATTAACTACTTCAACTTTTTATTAAATAAAATAACTTACTCGAGTAATTGCACAGCTTATAACGCGAAACGTTTCAAATTGTGCTTTACTTACAATTCGTCAAAGTCGAATAATTTTCTGAACTTTAATTTATGATTACTTTTTATTGAAGGGCCCACTTTGCCACTTAAGTAATCTATGAATTTTTAGATCGATGATCTTGTCAATTATCTGTACCATATGTATTTGCCTACTAGAATAGTTTTTTGGATTAAAGATTTGACGACTAGGTGTGATTGAATTTTTTCTGACCGATTTTTGTTTGTTGGTGAAAAAAAGGTGAGCACAAAAAGAAAAAAAAAAAAATTAAAACAAACGAACGTCCAAATTTTTACCGTTGAAAATCTATTATTAGAAATAGATTTATATCCTTTTAAGCAAAGACTGGAGAAACTCATTGTCCGCGAGAGTTTTAATAATTTATGGTCTTAAATCTGTGGTGAAGTGGGAAAAGCGAGGAGATAGACGAGGTTCTGGCAATTCCGAGCGCGAATTGTAATTGCAATATAATCGAATTACAAAACTATCGAGACCGCTGGAACCGACGAGGAGGTTTTCATTTTATATAATTGCCTCAGAGCTGCAGCAGCAGCGACGATGGCGAATCGACTTTCCTGACGTCATTGTGGCTGCGACGAGAAGACGACGAGAGACGTGCTCGCCACTCGGGAACGGAAAGAGAAATACTGCAATTTAGGTTTACGAGATGAAAGTGAAATTCGTTCGTCCGCAGGTCTGTCTGTGTGGGTGCCTATAAGCGCTTCTAATCTCCTCTCCGTCTCCTAGAGATCCGACGACGCGACGCCGAGTAAATGAATCCCGCAAATCCGTCGATCTACGTAAAACGATGAGAAAAAACAACATTCAATTCCCCGTGAATAACGATCGCAAACGCGAAATCGCTCGGCCTTATACTATATATATATATATATATATTTATATATCCTGTGATAATTACTTTGCAGCTGCTGCTCGACTTACCGCCGTTGAGACGCAGAATTTTATACGCGTACCTTGAAATTCCTCCGCTGTGAAGTACGGAGAAAAAAAACGAGAGTGAAAAAAAACGAATCGAATTAACGTCAAACGCATATATTTAATATTTTTCCAACAGAAATTATTCCTTTTGCTACATTGCAGGTATTAATTCAATAGGAAAAAAGTGTCACTAATTATTAAGAACTATATACATATATATATATATATATAGATATATTAGGGTGGCGCAAAGAAACCGACAATTTTTTTTTTTCGAGTCTCGTGTGACAAAATGTTAGTTTTTGATGTTTTAAGAGCCCACTCCATAGGACAGCTCAAAAAAAAAAATTTTAAGAGGTCGCTCCAAATTTTTTAAAACGTAAAAAATCATCAAAATCGATTTTTTTTTTTTTTTACATTTTTTTTCTCGTTACGGTATAATTTTATAGACAAAAAAAAAAAATGTATACATATATACATGTATACGGTAAAAGTAGGTGTATAAGTATATATAACTACAGCCGGAATGAATTTTTTTTTTATTATCATATACAATCGAATTTGCAAATTTTTATCTCGTCGAATTTCCGTACATTTATACGAACGCTTATAAATTAGCAGATGCAGAAAAGATGTTTTTTGCGTCTCGCTTTGGAAAATGGAAGAAAAATAAATCTGAAAATTAGGCGTACAAGCTGCGTAATTATAATACGAAGGAATAATATTTTACCTTCAATGTTATAAACGTGCTTTCTCGAAATCGTATAATTTTTATTCCCGTTCTCATCAAGCAACGGTGATTGGTTTTTTTTTTTTTTGGTTATTTTTTTTTCTTTATTTCCGTTTTCTTTTTTTTTTTTTCTACGGTTTTACAGTACAGGTACATACGTACGTACATACGTATAGAAAAGATGAGAAATATGAACGGTCTTCGGCAACGCGATGTATGTAAAAGTTTGTTAATAAAAAAAAAATAAAAAATAAAAAAAAAAAAATATATGTCAGAGGCTCAGGACACGAGCCACGAGTGATCGCGGTCTTCATTAAAACGTGATGAGTTTATAATTAGAGAGGACAATCTTCGCGTCGAGATCCCGCTTGTAATTATACGTTTTATTCAATTAACGTGTCAGAATCGCGAATTGCGTTCTAGTCAATCCCCACCTGAACCTTAATTACCAAATTAAACACATGCGCGAGTTATTCACGTACGTATTATTTTCAAGTATTGCTCGTATTATCCGCGAGTGAAAGGCAACAAACTGCACCGCGAAATATTGAAAATAATTTTATATATATATATATATAGCATACGCCAAATTTATAAATCAATCTTAATCATCTACAATTTAAACGCGTACGTTGAGAATTTGAAAATTTTTTTTTCAACTTTTACTCCTTTTTTTTTTTATTTTGATTTTTTTTTCTTCTTTATTTTATACCAACTTTCACACGGGAACGTCGTTTAGTGTATAGCTCTGATACACATGTTCTATCCGACACTTTTTAAATGTTTATATACTCAAATCGATCCTATACTTGATCTTTGATCCGCTATTATTTTTTCTACCGTTTTATTAAAACGTTTCGTTATTAAATACGTATAATTCCACAGTGAAATTTTAAATGATTCTCATTTATACTCGTAGAATTCAATTGATCTCGATAGGTCGAGAGGTGTTTAACGTGTACGTAGTTTTTTTTAGTAAAAATTGATGTTGAACGTAAATCAAAAAAAAATTATTAAATTTGTACCGTTTCGCCTTTCGTTTTTTTTTTTTTTTGTTTTTTTTTTTTTCATTTATTTTTATAACATCGGTATCGTAATTAGCCGGAGAATCGGAGGTAACGGAATTTCTCCTTGAAAAAAAGAAACGGAAGGAGAAAGAAAAAAAAAAAAAAAAAAAAAAAAAAAAATCACTTCCGATGTAAATGTAAAAAATTTTGATTCTGATTTTTACCTGATCTAGAAAATCAACGAAACGATGTAATTATTTGCAAAGAAATAATAAGGTAAGAAAATCGAAATAATACAAGTTTTATAGAATTCTTCCGGTACGTTGTGTTAAAATAATAATAACAACAACGTTTAATGCGTTGAACACGTGTTATTGTACATATAATGGCGGCGTCGTCTGATATAATTGGTGTGGAAAATGAGATGAAGAGAGGGTGACGACGAAGGAAATTAAGGGACGAAGAGGAATGAAAAGGAATGAAGAGGAATGAATGAACATCGGTTGTTATCGTTGCGTGATTCTTACAAGCAGGCTTAGCGTGTGCGTGCGACGTCTGGCATAAACAATTAAACCCGACACATGTATAAAATGTATAAATATATATATATACAGTTCAGCCCTGAATTGTTTAATTGAAGAAAATTAGAAGAGCCTTAAATAATAACACTTGTACAATATACTACACGTATATATATATATATATATATATATGTATATTCCCTGTGTTATAAAATCCAGTAGCTGTTGTCAAGGATGCACGAATGCATGGGAGGCGGTCACAGGAGGAATGAAGAGGGATTATCGCATTATGAAATGTATTTGTTATTATTACACGCCTGACTCACCGTTTGTCACTCTGCTCGAACCGCTGTTGCAGCTGTCAGACTCGTTTGTCGTCGTACCGTTAAAAACCACCTGTAACAAGTTGGAGAAAGAACTATATATATATATATATGTATGTATATTATACATTTCACACATACGTAAACATATGGACACAGATATATATATATATATATATATATATATATATGTATACGGATGTAATACTTGCGGAGAAAAATTATCCATGTGGTGAAGACAGAGAGAGAAAGAGAAAATTGTTAATTTCTTATCCTATAAAGAAGAAAAATGAATGAATAAATAAATAAATAAATAAAATAAAGCAAAACCTCAAAGTAGAGGATATTTATTAATATTCTAATCGCGACTTCCGTGACCGCGCTGGGCAGACCTGCATACCTACGATGCCATGCCCATCAACTGGTGTTTATGTGTCAAGTATGCCAGTGAAAATAACGGGTTTGTTTAAAATGAGACAAGAGAGGTAGAGAGAGAGAGAGAGAGAGAGAAAAGAATTAAAACCGCACGAGCACGCAAAACGCGTTTCTTCCTAAATGTTATCGCATTCTTGTATCGCGAATTGATTGTTTTTTTGTTGTTTTTTTATTCGATCCGTTTTTGCCTTTTTTTTTTTTTTTCTTGGTTGTTTATTGCTTTTTTTATTTATTGATTCATTTATTTATTTATTTGTTTTTCTTTATAGAAAAACTAATCTGTACGAAAGAGACATTTTCAACGTAGGAAAAATTGAAATTTTTATGTAACTATATATTTGAGATTTTTTCTTTGCGGAAGGAAACAAATCATCTTGGACCGTAAATAAACAGTCCTGTATACATAAATAAATGTATATATGTATACATATCTTTATATAAAAGGTAAAATACACATTCGCTGCGCGATGAAAGACGCCGGACCACGTGAGCATGCTTATATATATATATATATATGTGAGACTTTTGTATATAAACCGTTTTTCAAAAGATTAATTTTCTCTCGAGTTTACGTATCTACCTATACCTACAATAAACGGTTTGTAGGCTTCTTTTTTTTTATACACATCTATAATAGGATCCTAGAAAATGTAGAAAGATATGCACGCGCGTATAATAATTCTTTTGAATATTTTCCGTTCAATTGGCAGGTAGAGAGAATTCCAGAATAAAAGTAGAAAAAAATTTTGGAAAGCGAGAGACGATCGATCACGTGTCGGTGATTATTTTTCGGAGGACGGAATTATCGTTACTTTTTTTTACTTTTCATGACAACTGTCATAATTCATAGGAAATCAGCGAACGGCAAAGACTTAGGTTGATTATTATTATTATTATTGTTATTATTATCATTATATGCTTTCTGAAAATCATTTCAATCTCTCACATAGATTACTAACGCGACCGTTGGTGAGAGTAAAACGGAAACGGACGAGTCATCATTTTTCAGAAGGACGAACCGATTGTCGCATGTCGTAACGTTTCAAGTCATAATACAGTCGATGCCTGATTTCAATTAGTCACACAGTATCTCTGACTTTTCGATAAATCGAGGCATTTCTCGCTTGAATGGATTATTTTCCCAAGAATATAAATTAGACTTAAATACCTTTTACAATAAGGTAAAATAAATCGCCATTTTTCAATACTATAAAAAGATTCTCAAAGACTGTTGATTATCAAGTAAAAAATATCATCTCGATTACTTACACCGATTATGATCGATAGATTAAAACTCGATTTTCGCGAATGTTTAAAAAATAAAAAAAAAAAAAAAAAAAAAACAGCATCTCGTTTCGGGAATCAACCGCACATTACGTATACACATTGTCCAACATGAATCTCTTCTATGTTTTCCAATCAGTAAAAATTTCACGAACACAAACTACCGAGATACAGAGTCCCCTTAATGGAAAGATAATCTAGTACACACAGCTGCACAGGGGAATGAAAACACGCAATTCATGCTGCATCGGAAGTTAAAGAAGAAGAAGAAGAAGAAGAAAAAACGAAAGTGTTGGTTAATGATGAATTCACTTTCTTCGAGTTATTATAGACGAAGAGATGTAATTGAGGACAAAACGCGGGTTGGGTGGAGGGGGGGAGGATAGAAAAATAAAACAACAAAATAAAATATAAATAAAATCGAAACAAATATATATGTACAGTGAAGAGAAAGAAACTTGGAAGATTAGACCGGGAATAAAATTGAGCGGCAGTAAACGACCGGCTCTGCGGATCGAATGAGGACTTAATTTGAAATTAATGAATCCTATGGCTGCACGCAGAGCATGCAGCAGCTCTCTGTGAGATAAGAGATGCACGATCGTTTAAGCGTCTCAAGTATCTATTGTATGTACGTAGTATGTTGTACATAGGTGTATGTGTGTATATACAATGTATGTGTACATTAGGGTGGCGTAAAAAAACCGACTATTTTTTTTTTCCTAGTCTCGTGTGACAAAATGTTAGTTTTTGATGTTTTAAGAGCTCGCTGCAATGGACAGTTAAAAAAAAAATGTTAAGAGGTCCCTCCAAATTTTTTCAAATGTCAAAAATGGTCAAAAAATTAAATTAAAAAAATTATATTTTCAGTATTTTGTTTAATTATTAATTCATGTCGTGGTTTATTGTTCTCGATTCTTTCTTACTAAATTAAAGAAAAAAAATTTATGAAATTTGAATATGAATATTAAAAGGTCGCTCGAAAAGATCTAAAGAAATGCACCAAAAAATTGAAAAAAAATTATGAGCGACCTTTCAAAATTCAAATTTTGAACTGAAACTTTCGGAAACCTATTTTTTTTTTTGTCTATAAAATTATACCGTAACGAGAAAAAATTTAAAAAAAAAAAATAAATTCGATTTTTGACGATTTCTAACGTTTTAAAAAATGTGCAGCGACCTATTAAAAAATTTTTTTTGAACTGTCCTTGGGCTCTTAAAACATCAAAAACTAACATTTTGTCACACGAGACTAAAAAACAAAAAAATAGTCGGTTTTTTTGCGCCACCCTGGTGTATATAGACACGTGTATGTATATGTAGGTACAATATACTCGGCTGCATCGGTTTAACGGTACGAGTGTTGCTTTCCCTTCGTGAAAGGAAAATAGATTATATGTGTATATGTGTGTTTTTTGGATGTGTGTGGATGTGTGTTTACTTGTGTAATGTATAAATTGACGGAACAGCCGGAATTTTGTCGCTTTGACAGCTGCACGCTTTGCAGCCTATCTGCTATTATAACGTGGGTAAGAGTTAAGTATATACATACATACATACATACATATATACATATATGTATATAACGCGTACAACTTGTCACGCATTGCGTTATACTGCATGCACTTTTTAATATGCATCATCTGTAAATTACGTTTTCAAGTATCATGTCCTACGTAGTTTGTTTGTAAATTTCTTTTTAAACGCGAAATATTGTGAAACGAATGCCTCTCTTTTTCTTTCTCTTTCTCTTTCTCTTCCTCTTTCTTTCTTTCTTTCATGCGTGCACCGAATGCACGTGGATGTCGAGATGCATTATTATTACAACCCGCGCGAGTCTGGGGGGCCACTGAGTCTCGTGGCGATGCACGTTTGTAACGAAAACTGTGTATTTACGTCACGGGATCCTGTGCAGTGCAGTCATGACGCGTCAATGTGCGTACGAGCATTGTGATATGTATGGGATATTCCACGCCAACTCGACCAGTGTTAAGCCCCGACCGTCTTGAAATCATTTCATATTTTTTTTTTAACATTCTATTCGGTAATAAACGCGAACTGAATTTTTTTCAATTTTTTTTTCTTTTTTTCTTTCTCTCATATCGGTTATTTTTTATAAATATTTGAAATCGATTGCAAATGCCCATTTTTTTTTTTTAAATCTGGATAAATTTTCAAAAATCTATTGAATGACACGAAACACACCCCGTTTCAGGAAAACGTGGGGCCAATTTTTTTTCTATTTTTTTTTATCACCTAAGTTGGAATTTTTAAATTTTTAAACACAAAATTATCTTTACTAACTAGAGTGGCGCATCATCGAATTGGTGAAACCGAATGTTTAAAAGTAAATTGATGCTTTTCGATTTGATCCTGTGTTAATTTTGGGCTAAAAAATTTCGAAATTCCGAATTAAGTGATAAAGAAAGTAGAAAAAAAATTCGGCACACGTTCTCCTTAACGGGAGGTGTTTTGTGTCATTCACTGGATTTTTGAGAATTTTTTCAGATTTAAAATAATGGGCATTCGCAATCGACTTCAAGTATATTTATAAAAAAATAAACAGTTTAATAGAAAAAAAAAAGTGAAAAAAATTCAGGTCGCGTTTCTTACCGTGTAGAATGTTAGAAAAAAACATGAAATGATTTTGAAATGGTCGGGGTTTAACAATGGTCGAGTTGGCGTGGAATACCCCATATGCAACTAACTAACAAGTACTCTTCGTCCGGAAACAAGCAGGAAACTAACTTTGATACGTTGTACAGATTGTTCCTACTTATGAGGATAATTCAGGATGCGGTTATTCTACGTATAATATGCAATCATATTATCATACTACCGATAACTCGAAACAGAATTATTTACCCGCGGTTGAATGAGAGAGAATTATGTTCGTTTCTTTTTCGAGTTTTTTTTAATTTTATTTTAATTTTTTTCATTTTTTACCCGTAAGTGAGCTTCGAATTATCGATTGCAGATTTTTTCCAAATTTTCGATGACTTGGCTCGTAGATTTTTTTTTCTTATAAATTCTTCTCTTCGTTTTTTCAGCCACATGCACGGTTCCAACGCAGGGATTGTATTACGGATTATTCAGATGTTATAATCGATTATTCAAATGGTATTGCAATAATAATTAAACAACGCGATACAAATCAGAGTCTCGAGAATTGCTGCTGCAGCTTTTTGTAGCTGATAGTAAATATTGAAAAATCAACAGATCATAATTTTTCAACGTCATGACTCGTGTTTTGTGATGAGATTCTAATGACTTGCACCTATTAACAGTCGTTAATGTATCTTCAAGGAAAAAATCAATCAAAAAAAAATTTAAGTTATCGAAACGGCGATAATCGCTAGCAAATGCAGTATATTTTTTACTTTTTTTTTTTTTTTTTATTATATTTTATCCAACGCTTCGGTTTTCCTATTTTTTTTTTTTTTTTTTTTTTTTTTTCACCTCACCGCTACACAAACTTTGTATAATCGATTGAAATTGGAAAATTTTCAATGATTTTTCCATTCGATAATTTATCGATTAAACTTTGCCTCAAAACAGTTGGGCTTGATAATTACGTAAAAACATTGACGAAAAGGAAAAGTCGGAAAAAACAACATCAACAATAAGGCAAAATAGTTCTTTATTTCCGTTGTAAAAAAAAAAAAAAAAAAAAAAACAGACAATGCGCTCACCATCTGTTTCACGGTATATTTATATTGATAACGAAGAGTTTTCCGGTATAAAAAACAACCGGCGTCATAGATTTATGGTATATCTATACTTATAATACAGCTACTTTACAATACAATAATTGTTTTGCACAAAAATTTCGAAAGGTGTGACTCGGTTTTTTTTTTTTTTTTCTTTTTTCCATCTTTCCTCGTCGGGTGCGTAGCTTATACATAAAGCGATCAAATGGTAACGCGGAAATAATCCTACAGTTGCAGGGGTGCGATACGTGAGGGGGTGGCGTCCTTTGTCTTTACGGTTTCGAGATCAAACAACCTGCATGACTATTCTACAATATTTATCATTTCGAAGTTAGTTTCGTTACTGTAACGATTCATCTCGATGAGAAATTTAATGTTAGAAAATATTAAGATATTCAAATTCATACATTTATATATATATATATATATATATATAATAACATAATATTTTTAAATTTTAGTACCTTCAAAATCGTTATAGAATTGAAGAATACATACAGAATTTTTTCACAACTTTCTCGTTACGATAACGTTACTAATTTCAACCTCGTTAATATTTAACAATTATTAAATTGTATATTTGTGCAACTCACGTTCGATAATATGTACGTTGATTCAAAGGTAGAAAGAGAAATGAACGAAAATAAAAAAGGAACAACACTCCGAAAAATCCGATCGTAAACGTCGTTCTCCGCAACTGGTTCTTTTTTTATTCGTTCTTTAGTTGGTCAATTAACTTTCCAGATCACCGCACAAAAGGATTATAAAAAAAAAAGCAGAGTATAACACAAAGAAAAAAAAAGTAGAAAACAAAACAAAAATATTAAATATTGCTTCGCGGTTCTTCTCCGCGAAGCTGATTATAGAAAAACTCTGATCAAATTTAACACATATAAGACGGTGAAGATGATAAAAAAAAAAAAAAAAAAACACACACACAACTACCCGTCACGACGATTCAAACTGCTATAATAACGCAGATAGACGGTCAGTCGACTGTCAACTGTCGAGGAAAAAGCGGGGAACGCAACGCAACGCGACGCGACGCAACTCGCCACGCGACTCGCGGGAAACTCAGCGACTCGCAACTCGGGACTCAGCGACTCAGCGACTCAGCGCGTCGAGCTTCTCTCCGGCTCAGCTTATCCAGCTCCCCCCTCCTGGCGCCCGCCCGCCCGACTCCTCCGGCAACGCAACGCAACGCAACGCGCGCTGCAAGCACTGGCTGCCCGTTTTTGATTGTGTTCTGCGCCGCTACGTAATTTCCCCCCCTCTTTACCTGCACAACGATGTTCAACCAACCGACCGACCGACCGAGCAACGACGCGACGCGACGCGAAGGCTGGACTTGAAACGGTGATTCTTATCTGGTCAGGCGGTGACGCGTCTGACGCGTACGAGACGCTATCACTTTTGAAAGTTTTTATTTTTCCTTTTTATTTAGAGAAAGAAAAAGATGAAGAGAAAAAAAGGAAAAAAAAATATAAAAGTTTCCCAATCCCAGGGGTGTTAATTAATTGCGTATAAAAATTGAGCGAATTTTAGAATCATCGAAATGATTTAAGAGCTCGTTTGAACCTCTTGCATTATATGGGAAATCATCGGTTGAAATCAAAGGAAATGATTAAAATTATTAAGTCTCGAAATTGTCTGGAACACCTGAAAGCTCTTGATATCGTGGAAGTGCGTTTGTTAATTGATAGTCGAGATGATATATCATTTCATTACCTTATATATTGTCCGATTGATCGATGAAACAACTTGCATTTGGCATCGAGTTGGTAAAGTTTTAAAATCGTAAATCGTCAATGTATAGGTATCATGCGTGAAATGAAATATAAGTTTTGCAATTCTTGTAAAATATATTACAGTATGATTAATTATTGGAACTGTTCGAAGTAACTTGATACGGATAACCCAGCATTGATTGTTGAAAATAATTACGCTGATTAACAACGGTATAATTGGTGTAATGAGTGTTACGGATGAACACACCTGCACTAGTCGATCGTTCCTGATTCAAATAAGCAAATTAATAACTAACTATGCGAAGCGATTTTACCTTCCAGTTATAATTATTATTCCGATAACGTAATTTTGATTTTTGAATATTTCTTGCTCCTTCATCTTCCGGATATTCAATCAATCAATCAATTTTAATCAATTTTCCCGTCTAGTTGGGAATCTAAAATTATTATATTACGACGAGTTTGATTGTTTTTTCAAATTGCGTATCTCGTATAATTTTATCAACTGCTATCGGTCATCCTTACGACCCGTCACAATAACTATCCGTAATATTACGCGATCTCCTAGATCGTATCAGCAGCAATACGTTGTTATACAGACGTCAAAATCAACTGTCACGATACAATTCTCACAAGATTTGCGAGTCTATATAAATTTACGATTCGATCGATATTATTCTAAGCGAGTTACTTTCTACCGTGGGAAGACTAGATAAGTAAAAATACAAGACGGTATGCAGTATAAAAAGCGATTAGCGAAACCGCAGCATGATGGATTACCTCATCAGACGTAACACTCGAAATCGTTTTCAGTTTCATCCTAATTAAAGAAGATGTGTAATATTCGTTATTAGTTTTAATTTCGTCTTGTTCTTTTTGTCTTTTCTTTTTTTTTTTTTTTTTATGGCCTGCTCAAATTACAACTACCTTAATTATCGATATAACGACTATATATGACATTGAACGGGAATCACGCGAGGAGTGTTAATTTAATTCGCTAGGAATCTTTCCGCTAACAATTTTTCCCGTATAATGAAAAATACGTAAATAAGCGTTATTAATACATATTCGTAGATGTATTACACACATATTATTATATTCGAAACGCATCGTTGCCTATAAGCGAGGCCGTCCAAGTAATTACGCAAGGCGCATCGAGCTGCGTGTGTTATGTTCTAGGTATAATAACCTCTATTACCTACGTATAATGCCGGATTGAATCATATTCAGCGAATCGGCAAATACGCGTGAGTGAGAAAGAGAGAGAGAGAGAGAGAGAAATGGAAAATAAAAAAATGAGATAAAATTAGAAGTTAATGAAAAGTAAACCTGCCTAGTACGTGAGCAGATTTCATTTCAAAATGATCGACAGTTCAATTTATAATCGTTAGAGGAATATTTATTGGCCAATTTGCATAATATATCTGCGTCCATGTTTGTAACTATATTTATATATATATATACATATACATATATACGTATACAAGAAAAGATTAATGGAATTCTATATTTATTGTACAGATAATTTCGTAATAAATTTTTTTCCCTTTTCTGCGCGTTAATGAAAAATAAATTTATCGCTATTTAGGATTTGGCTTGATTAAAGATTATTATATGTGCTAGTTCAGCGTAATCGTATCCCCGCAGTGATATAACGTGACACAATATACATATAGTCTAGCCTGAAAGTTAGAAAAGTGTCACGGAAACTTGTTCTTGCAGCCTTGTATCATTTACTATTATATATACTACATATACACATGTGTATATAGATATATATGTATAATTCGTGAGACAAGAAAATGAAAAAAATTTTCTCCCGCATTCCGCAGCTGCTTTACATCCTTGTTACATGCGCATATATATATATAACGATGATACATTATGTTATCTCGTCGGAAAATCCTTATATATTTTTTAACGCCTTAACAGCTTCCGGCTAACTTCTTTTCGCTTTGAAACAAAACGCGAATCTCGATTTTATTCGAATCAAGTGACAACGATTGGCGATGCAGCCGAAGAATTTTGATTTCGGACCGATAACAAATTAGCCGTAAACTTAAGGCATCAATAAATATTATTGTACGTATATATATATATATATATCTATCTTCTAATTATATTGTATAATATTTTCGCCTTTAAATGTCTAATTTCAAGGAAAAAGGAAGAAAAAATATCGAATTATTGAACAAATTTGCCGCGAAAATTTCGTTCATTTACGTATTATAAATATATATTTATTCGAGGATGTCGATCTGAAGGATACCTGCAGTTCTCTGCGGACAGAAACTCGTTACTGTACGTATAATATACTTTCACTCGCGTTTATAATTTCGCTATATGTATGTATATGCATACAACTCGATCGGGGACACCAATTGCCGTACGGTGGTTAGGCATTCCCCACAATTCATTCAACGACATACAAATTGCAAAATATTTGCTTCTTTTTACCACATTTCGCACCGTTATAGCCAAGTGATATTTACACCCGTTATCGTTGGAATTTTCGCTGAGGAAATTGTTACGTATTGCTTACAGTCTTCTCGGGATTATTGTATTTATAGGATATTATATATGTATATATATATCCTTCAGCAATTATATCCTGAGATCTTGCGAAGTGATGGAAGATCTCGATCTGAGTATGCAATTATTCATCGAATTTCGAGGTTTTACATTCCGTGATTCCAACTGCACGTTGGGAACTTGAACCAGCTTTCCACAATAAAAGCCCTCAGGCTTCCTTATACAGCTGATTACTTCCTTGCTGTAAACTTTCGTCTCACACGCTCTTCAGAATTGATACTGATTTTTTAATGTTTTTTTTTCCTCAAATTTTTTTTCAAAGTGTTAAAAAACGAACGACAATTCGAATCTGATAAATATTTGAAAGAATAATTATATAATATCGATTTAATTTAAACGATCGTTTCAAAGTGAAAATAGTTTTGCACAAGCCACGTGATTATTTATATATATATATATATATATACAGATATGTATTAGGGTGGTGCAAAAAAACCGACTATTTTTTTTTTTTTTAGTCTCGTGTGACCAAATGTTAGTTTTTGATGTTTTAAGAGGTCGCTCCAAATTTTTTTAAATGTCAAAAATCGTCAAAAAATTAAACTAAAAAATTATATTTTCAGTATTTTGTTTGATTTTTAATTCATGTCGTGGTGTATTGTTATCGATTCTTTCTTACTAAATTAAAGAAAAAAAATTTATCAAATTTTAATATGAATATTAAAAGGTCGCTCGAAAAGATCTAAAGAAATGCATCAAAAAATTGAAAAAAAATTATGAGCGACCTTTCAAAATTTAAATTTTGAACTGAAACTTTCGGAAACTTATTTTCTTTTTGTCTACAAAATTATACCGCAACGAGAAAAAAAATTGATTTTTGACGATTTCTGACATTTTAAAAAATGTGGAGCGACCTGTTAAAATTTTTTTTTTTTTAAGCTGTCCTTTGGAGTGGACTCTTAAAACATCAAAAACTAACATTTTGTTACACGAGACTTAAAAAAAAAAAAACAGTCGGTTTTTTTGCGCCACCCTAATATATATATATAGGTATGTATGTGTATGAATATATACACCTAAAATCAACGCGTTTGCATTCAGTGGAGCAATCGGAAAGTCGATGAAACGGAAAAAGGATTTCGTTGTACACTGACAGCGACTGTTCTATTAACCCAGTGAACGAGTTTTCTGTTTCGGAACTGCAGGAAAGGAAAGAAATCTCGCACGCGTTAGACACGTCTTGCTTTTTATTTTTATTTTTATACTCCACTGACATTTGACACTTTCTTTTCATAATTATTCAATGCGAATACGTTCCAAGTTCAAAAGTACGTGATATAAACTCTTTGAAGATCATTTTTTGTAAATGTGAGAAAGAAATTTATCGGAAATGTCACAGTCGAGTGAAAATATCAACGAATTTTAATTCGGTCAACTACAATTATTATTACTGTGCACAGTTTTCACGCATATTGAAGCGATAATTTAATCATTTCCACCGTTCACTTCCTTTTTTTTTCAATAACGTTTTTCAACTGGAATGATATACGCGCATGCATTAGATTATTTATGCGTATGCATGAACAAAAATCTCGAGTTTTTTTTTACTTGCGAATAAAAAACACAATCATGAACGAAATATCACACACACACACACACACACACTCCTTTGCTTCCGTTTGCCTTTTGCTCTTCTATTTCTCTAATTATCCAAACCACTTATGGTTTATAACCGAACATTTCTCTCTCTCTTTACATAACATTATGTAAAAATATATTACAACTTATAAAGAATTTGATAATTATATATAACTCGATGGTAAAAATTCTTCGAAATATTTATCAAGAGATTTATAAATAATATAATAATCCTATTTAAGAACTAGTAAATATCAGAGAGAAACAAATCTGTGTTTTTAGTGGCACGTGAAGTGTAAACCAATATGTTTGTACAATGAAGATATCACGGTGATCATGAGAGAAAAGGAAAACACGTCACGTTTTCGTGCTCGATGCAGGTCGAATGAAATATTTCTCCCGGTACATACACAATACCGGGTATTGAATAAAAAGAAATTCTTCTTTTCAGTGGGTGGCATTATAGAGGAAAAGAGAACAAGGAAAGATGAGAAACCCTTTTTTACACTCCGGGAGACGCAAGAAAAATCAGAAAACATAACGAGTCATTATCCGCCTTTCTTGACTCCGGAATCTAATAACGTAACTGTAATTTCGTTACACGAACGATGTGGCTTGTTCCTTTCTTTCTTCGCCAAAGAAAAGAAAAGTAAAGTAGAAAAAAAAAAGAAAAAAAAAAAGAAATAGAAAAGAAAAGAAACTTGCCGAGTGTATGATGTGTAAAAATTCAACCGTATATATAAAACGCGGAAACCAACCGGCCGGATAGCAGATTCGACGTTTGAAGAATTGATATATAGCGCGGGTGTAAAAGCTTGCAGGAAAATTAGAAATTAACGAATCGAATCGAGGCTTTCAATTAGCAGGTTCGCAGAACGGACCATAGAAATGCGTACAGTCGAGGCCTTGTTTCCGACCGACTGGTATAAAGCCAGGTTTAACGTTCGGCAAACTGCAATGTACAGAGAGTGGCTGGCGTGAATCGCGGACAGATAAGTTATCTCCTTAATTAATTAATATTGCCTAAGAGAAGTAGCTCCGCCGTGCTCTTATCTCCCTTATCCAATCCCTTAAATACCGCGCTCCGAACGTCAATCAGCGCTCTGTGTGTTTTATACGTAAGCCTAAAGTCGGTTTCTTACTTTTTTTTGGTCAATTTTTATTGCCAACGATATTAGTGTATAAATAATTATAATAATAGTGGGGAGAACTTAACGCTGATAATTATTGTATTTAATTTAGGGTGTTTTAAAAAAAGACGAATTTTTTTTCTTTTTTTTCTTATAGTGTCCAAAAATTGATAGTATACTTAAAACCAAAAATTTTGGTGCCAATATGAGCTCTTAATATCAATAGTAAGGTTTGCCTCTATCCATTTCTTTATTTTCTATTTAAATAACACGGGAAATTTTTTTTTTTTTTCTGAATTTTTATTACTTTGGAACGGTTCATCGTAACAACAATCTGAAAAAATAGATTTGTAGGAAATTTCACGTTCTACAAAAAACGTCAGTAGATCGAAGTTCCTCAGATCAACCGTTTCAAAGATATCAGCGATAAAAAATAATACTAATCAAAAATTTCAAATATTTTCCAATAAAACTACAAAAAAATATCATATGCCATATTTATATTATTTTTTATATAAAATTACTTTAATTCTGTTAACCTGGGTCTGTAAACTAATATAATAATAATACAAATATGGCATATGATATTTTTTTGTAGTTTTATTGGAAAATATTTGAAATTTTTGATTAGTATTATTTTTGATCGCTGATATCTTCGAAACGGTTGATCTGAGGAACTTTGATCTTCAGACGTTTTTCGTAGAACGTGAAATTTCCTACAAATCTCTTTTTTCAGATTGTCGTTACGATGAACCGTTCCAAAGTAATAGAAATTCAAAAATGAAAATAAAAATTTCCCATATTATTTAAACAGAAAATAAAGAAATGTATAGAGGCAAACCTTACTATTGATATTAAGAGTTCATATTGGCGCCAAAATTTTTGGTTTTAGGTATACTATAAATTTTTGGAAAACCACAAGAAAACAAAAAAAAATTCGTCTTCTTTCGAAACACCCTAGACTATATATGGATAATCGAATAATATCATCGCGAGAAATCTATTCTTGTGGATTTTATAATCTATGCATGAAGAAATATGTGACACAGTCCTCTGGGTAGATATTGAAAACTAATTTTTTACCCGTGATTAGAAAATCTGTTACATACCTACGTTTAATCACGCTATACATTCTATATTCTATTTCATTATCTATACTGTGATCCCGGGATTTTTCCGATAACGGTGTTTATACGGTCTGCGTGGTTGAAACTCTCCGATCACTATGTACCTACCCTCGAATCTTAGAATCGATATTCTCTTTTTGGCGAAAGTAAACTCGTGCCTTGTAAAACTTAATTCACTTGCCGGCACACCCACGGTGTTTTATTATATACCCATGCATGTGTGTTCGGATACCCAACCCACCTTCGTTATTTGCGAAAAAATAATTTTCGGAGAGTGGAAATTGGCGTATAGTCGTTAATTAAGAGCGAGGCATCTGTCTGATGGGTGTATTATTATATATATACATATAGGAGAAGGGATGGCCGGGGTGGATGGTAGAAAACGTCGATGGTTTACGAACCTGGCACTCCCATTATCCCCAATGGGTCTATACATAATACATTTACCTACATATAACTGGTTATATACCCCAGATTTTTAACCCGAAGAATACGCGAATGACGTGATCGCGATTATTTGCAGCCCGCGAGCATGTTCGACGTCGATATATCGAATGGTGAACGCACCTGACGTCATCGATGGGGACGATGTGAATGGAAGGAGGAAAAGCAAAAAAATTCAACCAAAAGACTGCACAGGTTTTTTATACCGCTTTTTATAGATTTTCACTCACTGAAATGGGGTTAAATACTCGAAAAAGTTCCATCAAATCAGGTTATTTTTCTGAAATCGTGTTTCTAGTTTTAATATTTAGAGTGAAACTCCGATTTAATTCTAAATCTGCTGTCGTATTCTTGATTCTAAAAATTCTATGAAGAAGTGATTTTTCACTTTCATTTAATATGTATTAGAATGAGAATCGAGTATAAATACAAACAGGGAAATAGAAAATGGAAAGCAAAAGCGTGTTCGTATCAAAGAGAGGAAAAAAAGGTTTCATAAGCGAAAAGAATGAATACGGAATATTAAATACCTAAATTTCATAAAGAAATTGTTCGTTTAATTATACAAAAAATATTATTTAGTTCATTGCATTGAAATGTTAATTTTTTCATTATTGTTATGTTTTTTATTCAAACACCTTGTACTTTGCAAGTCATTTTTAAATTCAGCACACCCAAAAACTTACCATTTATTAAAAAGATCCCGTGCAGCTTAGCAAAAATATTTTTTTGCAGACCTGCGTAATTAATAACCGAGTTCGTTAACCATATATAACATCCCGTAATTAGCGACAAACGAAGTTGATGAAAACTCAGGTAACCGGTCTGTTCGGTTTCGTGTGAAAACTTCATCATCATCATCATCATCATCATAATGATCATCCTAACGTTCATTTTCCTGCATCCTCATCAAGAGTAATGGTAGACCTGAATGTGCAGTACATACCCATAATACATCATAATACCTATATATATATATATATTTGTAATATCTTTTCACCTGGGTACCTACTTTTTAACGACTCTTCAAAGATTCCATCTCAGGTGGCTACTTCCGGGTCTCGCTTTACGCTAACCAATCTTTTATGCCCCCCCCCTCCCCCCCACTCCTTCGCCATATTTCAAAAAAAGCCTCGCTGTAATGTATCCTCAGCAAGACCGGAAGTGAGCCGTTGACACGTAGGCCGGCAAAAAACAAAGAAATATCGATCCCGAACCACCTGCACCTGCACACAGAGTAGAACCCTCAAACGCCCTTAAGGACCCTGAAGACCAAGAGAAGAGGAGGAACCTTGAGGACTCCTCGGGAGAGGAACGAGTTGCGGGCGAGGGTCGTGTCGACACTTCCACATTTTAAATTTCATACCTATCCAATATAATTCATGAATGTGTGAAGTACGCGACTCTTTGGGTAACACTGTTCATGCTGGTACATGTAATACGTATGTGCAAATGTGCCGTGCGTTCCGTTTGAATGATGCATGCAAAGGGGTGTGACGGGAAGGATTTGAAGTGACTTTTTATGCTTTTTTTATCTTTTTTTTTTCTTGCAAAGTTGTTTCCTTTTATTCAGGAGCAGAATTGAAATGAAGAAAGGAAACTCCGAGGCTCTGAACTTGAAATTTTTTCAAATGAACGAGGAATGTCTATCAATAATTTAGCTGTCACTGAGGGTTAGGTATTTATTAGATAAATACGAGATAAGACTACTGAGGTATCGAAGGTTTAGTAAAGATGTATATTGCACGTATAAGACGTCGATCAATTATTCGTCAGCGATTTTATAATCTTTATATATACTTAGATATAAGAAGATAGACGGTAGAATCTAAATTTTTTATCTTTCTAAGTGGTTTGAATATTTAGGAAGAGAGAAAAGATAAAAAAAACTA
Organism: Diprion similis; assembly: GCF_021155765.1. Classification (NCBI taxonomy): domain Eukaryota; kingdom Metazoa; phylum Arthropoda; class Insecta; order Hymenoptera; family Diprionidae; genus Diprion; species Diprion similis. The sequence continues at coordinate 23,524,781 of NC_060112.1, read as the reverse complement.
TGTACACAGGTATAATGAGAGATTGAGAATTGTTGAGAAAAGTATTTGATTTGCCGATCAGCTGTAACATTTACGTATTAAGAGGGGTATTAATTAGGCTGGAGTTGGTAACGTTAGCGAAACGAAATATTGGTGAAAAAAAATTTCACAATTTAGCAATTTTTTTAGTGACTTTGAATTCGCCAAGTTTCGAAAGTATCCATAATTTTTGCCTTTTTATAATTTAGCGGATTTTAGAGATTCCTAAAATGGCGAAATAACTGGTTTCCCAAAACACGAATCATTGCAATAACGATACTTACTTCAGCCTCGTATATATTATACCTGTAGTTTCTGATCCTTGTTGTCGAAAAGGTGTGCAAAAACCGGCACCGCGACGTGTCTCCGAAGGAACTTGTTTCGAATGAGAATCTCACGTATACGAATATTTCAAGATCTGCCGGTGGATCCGGATTCGCGTTATCGCGATGGGAGAATCGAAAAATTTATTACTCACACTACACTGGATCGCGTTTTTTAAGCTCACTATCAATGCGACATTCGGAGCTCCGACTCCGGCTCGAAAACTGTTTAAACGCCACTGAAGTAAACAGCAGACTAAAACCTCGACGGGGTCGGTCGACCAGCTGGCCATCCGCAACACGCTTTTGAGCCGCCGCTTTACCACCACCTACAGCGATTCTCACACCGAGAAACTCCGGGGTGGGCTGTTCCTGGAAGTCATCTTCCTCGGGGATGCACCATGATCCACGTTCCATACCCTCCTCCATTAACGAGACCAAAATCCTACTCGAATAAAACGCGGTCCGGAATCAAACTCGTTACAAGTCGCTCTAGAGTGCGCACATGTGCTGCACCAGGTCCCCATTTCCCTGAACAAACTTTTTCATTCTTTACCCTCGTAGGGTTCCCACGTAAGGGACCTCGTCTTTCCTTGGTACAAACATTGTGAGAAAGGAGAAAAAAGTTTGTGATTGATTTTTTTTTTGGTTTTTTTTTATTCGTCTTCTTGGCTAGCATTTGTTCATTACTGTGTCACGTTTACGTTCAGCTCTCTTACGTCGATACGCAACGTTTCACTTATGCTCTCTGAGCAGATTTCTGATCACTCTTTCCACTCCTGGACCTCCAGGATATCACTTGGTTCAGCTTCTTAGCCGGTGGAAACGCAGCCTTATTCATGCCTCGGACAAAGAAATGATCTCGTGCGAGAACCGGCTGCACCGGCATCGGAGTGCAGCTCTGGTGCAGGTTGCGCGGTGCAGCTTGACGCAGATTAGCCGGCTGCATCCCCTGAACCGCTCTCTTTCTCTGACTTTATCCTTAAATTCTCTCGCTCGCTCGCTCGACGTGCTTTCCTCAAGCATTTAAGGGCATTCCAGGTATTCACCTTTGTAATGAACTCAGTCAGCTACTCCATCGAGCATCACGCTTATCCTGAACTGATCCTGCGGATGAGATGCTTCTGCACTTCTTGTTGATGCTGCGGAGATTAAAATAGCTTCGTTCATGACTTGTTCCGTAGTCCAGGCGCTACACGCTGTGTGGAATGGTGTTGAAATTGGTTGAATAATCTTTAATGCCCCAAAATGTTCCAATTAAATTTGCAAAGTGACAGTGACCGGAAGCCTCAGTACAATGTAGTAAGAAATTCACGGTTGATCGGTACTGACAAAAGACTTATGAAGGGAAAACAACTTTGCTTTGTAGATTCGTGTCGTTCTCACACTAAATGTTCATAAAGGATAAAAAGAATAATGTCCAGTCCGAATTTATATTACATGAAACCATATTATACGGAAATATGACGATTTTTTTATTTTGAACCACTATAATGGATCTACCATTACATGTTTTGGAAATCTGACCTTAGATTCGTTATCGTTGACCCAAGTAACTTCCGTCTACCAATTTTTACGAAAATCGGGATTATTTTACACATTTTTTCACTATATTGGATGGCCAGTTTGGGTTTCGCAAATCTGTCCTCAGATTTGTGATAAACCACCCAACGAACCGACTAGTACCAATTTTTATCAAGATCCAAATGTTGTAATTTTTTTTTCTTCAGCTTATTGAATATGCCAGATCTAAATTTTTCAAATCTGACCTTAGATTCGTCATTATCAATCCAAAAAACCTCATAGTACTAATTTTCATTCAAATCCATTCATCTATTTTCAAGAAATCATCATTTTTATTTGATTTTTTGAAATTTCATTATTCAAATAATTGAAAAAGTACCGAACCGATCAAAGCCAAAAGATTTTGGAGAAGAAAGTGGAGATTTACTGAAAATTCAACTTTCTATTTTCGTCATAATTATAATACGTAACTTCCTTTTTTCACTGAAAACAGTTGATGCAGAGAGAATGAAAAATGGCCAACTATATAAATCAAGAGGATGCGATGACCTCACAAACGGTCGGAATCCACTCGAGTCATTTTGCGCATCCAGACGTCTTCAATCAACTCAAGTAGGTACATACCCATTGCACCCCTTGAACCACTTTGCATTAATCCAGTGGCAATCAGTTCGAGTCTCACGTAGTTTGCAACGCGTTCCTAGAATCGTTAAGTGCACGTACTATGCACATGACGAATCGCAGTTTCTTTTAATAGCGTAGCCAAAAAACTCGCTGATATTATTATGATTTTTGGTTTTATTATTCGTTCTCGTCGCTGAAAGAGTTTCGATGGTAAAAAAACGTCGGCAGAATGACGTCAACGGTGACATTCATTACGCCATTGACGCTCCTCGACCAGGGCGTGTAAGTTGGTGTCAATGGAGCTTCCCATCGGGTTGCGTACCTCGTGCTCTTTTTCGTGAACTTTGACACGCGATGGAAGACGTGCCGTTAAACTAGCGCTTAGCAAAAACTCACCGGGTAGCCACAACAGGTTGTTACTGCAGCGGAAATATATCCACCAAACTTACTGAAATGAGCTAAACCAAGACGACTTTCAAAATGGATCACAATAAGAGCCAAGACTTTCGCTTTGGAAGTAAAAACAGCTATTGAAACGACGGTGAGCGAACGGATAAAATCCAGGAAGGAACTCAATCTTGCGTAAATTATTAAATCATATTATATCAGTCCGAGATAGTTCTCTTCGAAAAGCATGCAAGAAATGGTTTTATAAGGGAGGAAAAAAAGCAGGAACCTTACCTCTTTCAGGGTTTTAGATGAAGGCACTTTGGCTGCTAACTCTTTCGCAAAATCTTCACCGTTCCAGGCGTTCCTAGATCCGATTTTGTCAGATTGATCCGCCGACACGTTGTCCTCGCGACTGGAACTGATGGATGGATTTTCGTTTCGCGGAGGATCGATATCGGCGCTTGTGATCGTTGGGTTTTTTTGCCTCTTCGAAAAGTCCGGGTCGCTGTAGCATTTTTCTAAACTCGAAACGCGCTGCAGAGCCGTCGGCGAGTTCGGAGTCGATCTACTCGATGTCTGGAACTCGTTCTTCAGCAAATCCTCCGTGCTTTTATTGCGGATTCGCGGAGGATCTTGATCTCGGTACGCTCTCCTCTCGATCCTCGACATGTCGCACATCTTCGAACCCGTCTCAGAGATTTTACACACCGAGAGAACTGCTTAATCAGAATATCTCACATCCGCTATTCGAAACACGTTTTTGCCCTAAATTTAGACTAGAAAATAATACCGTAACTCGTTTATGCTCTGGATCGTTTTTATGTAAGTACGTAGTGAAACAAAAAACCGGTATTGTATACACTAAAATTATTTTATCCACGATGTATAATAAATCAGAGCTGTTTCGGTATACGAAAATATTTTTTGTCGGTATAAGGTTTTCTTGTTTCTTTTAAAAATATTTTATCACCTCAACATATAGATATAGACGTACGCCTTGCAGTCGTCGTTTACTTTCTTCACATCACCTGGTCCCCAAACACTGTGCTAGTACTATAATCCTGCACATAGCTCAAACTGAACTTTTACTTTACTCAAAAATGTTAACGGTCAATATGGTTTATATTTACGCGCCAAAATCGAGCAGCATGTATACGACGATCGTAAAATCAAGGTAAGTTTCGTAACGATTCAGTATAAAAAAAATCAAAAACGAATCATAGTTCAAACGATGGCCAGATATTTCGTTACCGATATCACGTGAACTTTTCTTTTTTGAAACACGTTGAATATTTTACAACCAATTATACGTATCCATACAGTTTTCTAAACATCGAAACGACCAAACTTCAACGGGTGTCAGCCGCGAATAACGCTGCACGTGCATACGTGACGGGGAAATGGGGCAAATGCCCTGCGAGATGGCCGTGCGTCATCCACGAGCACATCTGTCGCCCCTTTTCCCCTCGCCACCCCGCCCTGAAACCTTCCTGCAGTTCTAGGTGGTCGTAGACCGTAGTTCCCACCGACCACCCCGTTCCCATAAAACGCAGCCCGTTTCCTCCCCTGCAATGGGCACGGAAAGCCGACTTTCAGGCCCCGTCGACTTTGCTGATCTACCCCTCCAGCATTGCTCAGGGTTTTGCATATGGATTACACGCGTTGGCTTAGGTTGCACCGACACCGAACGACGTACTCAATGCTCAATGCTCATGCGTCGATCGATGCGGTCGTCCCTTCTCGACGCGGGAAAAAAACTACCCTCTTTAAATTTCACTCTACTGCAGGACTGCTTCAGCTGCAGCAGGATTTAATGCAATTTTAATCGTGACTTGACACCGTGAGTTCATCCGGTGAGGAAATCTGGCTTGTTATTTAGTCGAACCGGTATGGTTTAAATCGCTAATCTGATGACTGCAGACACACAATCGTAAGGAATGGGAACGCCGCAAGTTTTTTTTAAGCAGATTGACCACGTCGGTCATCAATTAGCCCAAATTGTGTGGCTCGTTTTTCTGAAAAATTTATTCTTATTTAACAATAGTGCTAAAGGCTTGAAGTGATTTCTTTAAATTCTTAGAAATTCAATGAAGTTTAAATTCTCTTTCATTCTTGTCAAGTTTTCAGGAACGGCTTAACATCCTCTTGACGTGAACGACGTCACGAGAAACCCGCAGCTATACGACGGAGACTCGGAGTATCTATCGAACGTCTGGACAGTGGTAGCAGAACGTGGAAGATGACTACTGACGTCATCACATTCCAAGATCCTTAATCTTGTAGGATGCTTGGCACGCGATGACGTCAGCTTTCCGACCACCTCGACGCATTTTTAATCGCAAATTCTCCCCTCAGACAACCTCTCAACTCATGGCTTACAGGGACCTTAAGTAGCTATCGAGTAGTTGATTCGGTTGAGCTTTTCAATTCTGGACTCTGAAGTTGGTTTCAGGCATTTCATTGAATTCGTTAGATCGAGTGTGGCGTCGATAGAGGTAAAAAAGATGTTGCGAAAATAGTTCTGATTCAAGTCAGTAACGCATGGATGCGAGTTACGAGACTGTTGTGGCAACATTGGGGGATGTGTTCCGAAATATGTTGCCAGTACTGTGAGTTTCTCTTTCAAGAGAGATAAGAAATGGCGAAAAAGTCACACGAGTGACGGAGACCGGCGCTAAAGCTAATTTGCAGTGTCGGCATTAGATATACCTTTTTAGGAACACACTACGCGCCTCTGCAAAATGAGAGCCACTGTCTACATGTCGTCCAATTGGTTCGACGTCCGTGACGTTACAGGGTCATCGAATTATTCGAATATGAAATAATTTTGACATCATTTAAAATCGAATTATATCCGGAGTTCGATTGAACCGATATAATCTGTGAGTTGAAAAAAACTGTCTAATGAAATTATTTCCAGGTAGTTTCTTTTTCCGTTCCGTTATAATGCTCATCGATAATAGCGTAAAACCTCTTGCGTTTATTCGCTACTTCCGTCCTGTTCCTTAAACACATAATCTAGCGCGAAGTTTGCTGCATAATTTTCATCGTTAAATGTGCGTATACCATATTGTCTGCAATATAAAGGGGAAAGTACCGTTTTTCTTTGTAGAAAGCAGTCAATGAACCGCGTTACGAAAAACTTTAAGAACTTGACAATTACGAGCGATTTCCTTCGCTGCGTTGCGCGGTAATAACTCGCGTTGCTTTTCGCATTCGCTTAAATACTCGGACATCATGGTCTCAAAATCTCGCTGGTAAATGGCTGACGCCTGGCAGTCATAAATTAGATTTAATAAATTTGGCCAGATTCATTCAGCCGACTGACGTAATCAAAAATCGCGGACACTGGCGCCACCGCTGATTCGTTCGAGATTTAAATGCTACACGGTGTGTTCAACAGTCGATAACAACGCGACCTGCACCGCGGCTAGCAGCCAAGACCCGTGATTGGTCGAAATAGTGCGACCATCTCTTTGCGGGCCAATCATAGCCCCGCGTGAAGTTGCGCAGTATCGAATAGCGCAAACCCATGTCGATACTCAAACATCGAGATCCTCTGCAACTTCACAGTGTTCGGGGTTTTCCTTTTATTTAAGGTGTTTAACCCCTCTTTTTCCCCGACTGAACCAACTTGTAATATCGACGAAGGGTTGCGATGCAGGCGAGCCTTTGGAACCTGGTAAACACATCCGTTCGGGTAAGGAATTAGATGAGTAAAATTTTTAGGAATTGTAATTCGTCTTTTAACTTTGCTAAATTTCTCATCGCCCACCTCTTCCACTCTCCTTCGCATGTCCGTGAAGGGCAATCGTCTGCTAATAAGCCATTGCTCTGCAATCCTGGTTATGTCATTTGTGTAGTTAACGTTTAGCTCGTATTCGGCAGAAAATTATCTACCGAATCTACGCAAATTTTCTTAACACACGATGCATCGTTCGATCCTCAATTAAATCATTCTTTGCATAAAATCTGCGGTTTTTCACTTCTTTCTTGCTTTCGGGACTATATATCCAGTTGTTTCCGCCTACCAATAAGGCGAATATCTTGCCCATGAATTTTTCATCTCTTATAAAAACATTTATAGTACAATATGAAAAAGAAGACCACCAACTATTTTCCAATTACTTTAAAACAATGAATATTAAAGGTATATTCTGAATTTCTTCAAAATCTGAATAGTCTTTCAATTTGCGTTATCCAAAGAAAAAAATTGTTCCTGTAAATTGACGATTGAATTATATGAAACAAAAAGCAAACCTGGACTGACATAATGTGAAACATTTTTACAGCATATCTAGGTAGCAGAATTTCGAATAAAATTTTATATTCTCTTTATGAATTAGAAATAACAATTTTCGCGACTGCTATTTTCCATCTTTTTTTTGAAAATTATTTTTAAAATACTCTCGTGACATGCGGAAGAAAATCATGTGCTGCATTTTTGTACAAGACATTTATCTTTTAGATCATATGTATTGTCAAAATTTATCTCGTTTTTTTGAATAAATAGTAAATTTTTTGTACACCAGCCGGCATGCGTCAAACGAGTTGTAAATCCGGTACTCTCGGTCGCTCAGCAGCGAAGGTATGCCAGCTCGATCGATGCTGACGTAGTAGTGATTGGATCGGGTCCTGGAGGATATGTAGCAGCTATAAAAGCCGCCCAATTGGGCATGAAGACTGTCTGTGTGGAAAAGGATCCAACTCTCGGTGGAACCTGCCTCAATGTCGGATGTATTCCATCAAAGTCTCTCCTCAACAATTCTCACTATTATCATATGGCACATAGTGGAGATTTGAAGGATCGTGGAATAGTAGGCAAGTAGTTAGTTAGAATTATGAAGACTTGGAGAATGACAAAAATGTCGGAGTTTTTCGAATTCCTTGAGAAAAATTTAGGAAGATCAAGGAAATTCTACATATTTCCAGATTATAAGTATACATTTGTGAAAGATTGATATCCTTGATTATTCCCACACTTTGATTTTGGTAACATCTGTTATCTATTTGTGAGTTGCAAAAGAAAGAAGAAAGATCTATTGGTATTTTCACATGTGATTTTCGACTGATGCAGTAGGTTTGGAAGTCGCAATATTTATTTGCAACGCAACTTTATTTTACCTCATTATGTTAACAGTTGAAAATGTCAAGTTGGATCTGGACCAGCTGATGCAGCAAAAAACGAACGTGGTGAAAGCCTTGACCAGCGGAATAGCTGGGCTTTTCAAAAAGAACAAAGTCGAATGGGTTAAAGGACATGGAAAAATAACTGGAAAAAATCAAGTTTCCGCAATAACGCCGGATGGCAGTGTAGGTACTACCATAAACACCAAAAATATTGTGATTGCTACAGGCAGCGAAGTGACACCTTTCCCTGGTATTGAAGTTGACGAGAAACAAATCGTTTCATCGACTGGTGCTCTATCGTTAAATCCAGTACCAAAGCGATTGATCGTTATTGGTGCTGGAGTCATCGGTTTGGAGCTCGGCTCAGTTTGGCAAAGGTATTTACCATTTTTCCATGGCAGTTATTATCGGTACTCTCAAATATTACCTTTCAAAATGTTCTAATTATTTCTGTATCTAAAGGTTTCTAAAATTTTTGACTTGACAAACAAAATACAAAAAAAAAAAAATTATATCGATACATTCACATTTGCAGGTTGGGTTCAGAAGTAACAGCCGTTGAGTATATGACGTCAATTGGTGGTGCTGGCATTGACGGAGAAGTTAGTAAAACTCTACAAAAAATATTGGGAAAACAGGGTCTGAAATTCAAGTTGGGAACCAAAGTTACCGGAGCCACTAAAACCGGTGGTGAAATCAAAGTTTCCATTGAAGATGCCAAAGATCCGAGCAAAAAGGAAGAATTGGGTTGTGATGTGTTGCTTGTCTGCGTTGGCAGAAGACCGTACACCAACAATCTTGGCCTCGAAGATATTGGTATTGAAAGGGACGAAAAAGGCAGGATCCCAGTTAACAACAGGTTCCAAACTGTCATACCAAAGTGAGTGTGTACTCTCCGCATCATGAATTCCATATTGAACAAAGTACACAACTGAATGTTTATTCATTTTCTCATTGTTTAGCATCTACGCCATCGGAGATTGCATCCACGGACCTATGTTGGCGCACAAAGCTGAAGACGAAGGCATCATCACAGTAGAAGGCATCGCCGGAGGTAAAGGAACTTTTGCACTTTGAAAAATCGTTGGAATTTGGTCGAAAAAAAAAAAAAAAAAAAAAAGAAAATTGCTCTTGGTCTACCGAAAAAATAATAATAATCCAACCCGCAAATCGTTAGAAATCACCTAAATCGTGGTAAATCCGAATCAACTCGTATATTTTTCAAGGTGCTGTTCACATCGACTACAACTGTGTACCAAGTGTCGTTTACACACATCCCGAAGTCGGCTGGGTCGGCAAAACCGAGGAGGATCTTAAGAAAGAAGGCATCGATTACAAAGTAGGAAAGTTCCCATACTTAGCCAATTCCAGGGCTAAGACCAACATGGAAACGGACGGTTTCGCCAAGGTTTTGGCAGACAGTAACACGGACAAGATTTTGGGGGTTCATCTTGTTGGCCCGGCTGCTGGAGAGCTGATTAACGAGGCTGTTCTGGCGATGGAATACGGTGCGAGTGCGGAAGACGTCGCGAGAGTCTGTCACGCCCATCCGGTACGTAACATACTTACCACTTTACAGACCGGTTACGTAAAACGGTTCATACGTCAATTGGCTGTGATTACAAAGCGTACTTGTATCGTCAACCGGAAAGGAACGATTAATTAATTTTGCCTTTGTTTTTATTGCAGACGTGCTCGGAGGCTCTCAGAGAGGCTCATCTCGCGGCGTACTTCGGCAAGCCTATTAATTTCTAAGAAATATTACACGGCAATAGTCCGAAGCGTTGTGAAGAAAGATCGTGAACGCCCCACTTGGGTAGTTCGAGTTGTAATAATATCGTGTAAGCGAGTCGTAATTAGCTAAAAGGCAATACCGTCACATGAAAGAAACAATGAGAGGATGAAAACAAAAAAACCAAGCAAAATACAAAAAAGTTGTAAATAAAGTAAATATCGTTACGCAATGCGGGATCCAGGGGATTCCGATCGTGATAACCAACAGTTCTATTACCTAAAGTAATACCACACGAACCCCTATGTATTTATTAAAATATCAAACAATAAAACCCTATCTGCTTTTGCGAGCAAGTGGAAATCGTATCAAGGTTCTACTAATAAAATAACACCTCTATCCCTAACCGACTACCAATGCAATCGCAATTTCCAAGTTTAAGGAATTAAAGAAAACAGGCTCACTGTCACAGATGAATTCAATTTGTTCCTAGATTATTATTATTCGTTTATAAATTTCTAAAATAGATGATGTTTGAATGTCTTGTGAAAAAAAAAAAGAAAAGAAAAATGAATTAAAACATCTTCAGTCATCAGACTCCTGCGCTTCGAATTCCACGCACGAAGCTAATGACGCTGGTTGTTCAATGAAGCGAGGGATGGCAGCACGAGAGGATCGAATCTAGTGGGATAAGTCAGTGCTGCCGCATCTTGGAGCGCGAGTGCAACATTGTTGAATTGTTCGGGCATACGGTTGATCCTCGAGCTAAGCGGAGGGAGCCGAGGGGCAACTGCTGCGTGGTGTGTGGCAGCAGCACACACCCAATGTTTGTGTTTTCGAATATCTCGGGAGGGTAATATCGGCGTGATAGAATAACACGGTAGAAAAATGTTCGTAACAAGCTAGAAGATAAAGGATGTAGCCTGTCCGATATCGAGTATCAAGATGTGGACACCGACCAAGACGACGAAGTATGGCGTTGGTAAGTGTAACAACAGTGCAACAAAACCTTGACGCGTTCGTTCGTCCAGTTCGAACTGTCAAAGATCCGTACATACGTACACAGTACGACATACGGAACAGACGAAGACAGATAGGCAGGCCGGATACGCTGAGCTGTCAATTGTTTCAACGATTCCCGTCGGTATTATAGAGTTCGGCAATTTTAAACATCCGCGAATCGAAATTCATCCCGTCCTCATCCTCATCTCCATCCCCTGGTTTCGACGACCAGGACGTTAGACGTAACGATCTCCGCAGACAGAAAATCGTCACGTCACCTCGTACGGACGGATTAGCCGCACGCTAGACTCGCGTGTGCGTAAATTCTCCCCGTGTGCGTATTCGTGCACGCGAGAAGCCCATTCATCCATTGATCGAACGCCTCCGACGAGAGAGACGACCTCTGCTGCTCTTCAGGCTCGAATTATCATTGCAATTGCTCGAACTCGCCGCAATTCATCTCCACAATGTACCCGACCACTCGTTCGAATTTAATACACTCGTATATCAAGCCGGGCTTCCCATCGCTATCGCGCACGTAATTGCATTAATCATTTCGGTAGCGTGTGTTTTTCCGGGCCACGCGATTATCGTACAAACTTGCGAGCTCGCTTGTCATCATGCTGAAGTTGGCGGCGTATCGTAACGATTCATGCCGAGGAAAAACCGTTAGTTCGCGATTTTGGAATACTTTGAAATTTAGTTAATCGCGATAAAACAAAACAAACTCGATCTCACGATCTTAGTTCCTCAAAAATCTTCAGGCTGAAGTTAGCAACGTTATCGTAACGAGACATTGGGGCAAAAATCAGTATTTTTCCTTATTTTGCAATGATTTTGAAAGGCCTAAGTTTTTGAAATATTAGTGTGGTTTTTTTTCATTACGGTTTACCGAATTTCAGACAATTCCAAAATCGCAAAATAACGCTTTTTCCACAGCGTGAATCGTTGCGATAACGTTACTAACTTTAGTATGATCGAAAATCATTTTCAAAATAAGAAAACAGCGATTGTTTCACAATGTTGCGTTACAATAACGTTATCTTATCTTCTACTACTGGAAAAACCACTAGAAGATTACGTTTTTCTCATCATCCGCAGCTGATGAAGAGCCATTGACATACCTAATCAGATTGTCAAACTTCTCTCAAATTCTGTACACATGTATCTCGTATCAATCGTATCCTACGTCATAGTTCTAAGCCACCTAAGACGGACAGAAGTAGGTTTATTGTTAGCCAGATAAGAGGCTAATCGTAAGGAGTGCATTTCCGTTCAACGGAATACTGCATGGGCAAGGTCAGGCACCATTCATTATCGCTGATTCGTTGAATCTTGTTTACTCACTGAGCCAGAAGCTACAAGGGTTTGAAGCTTGAAGCCCTAGAAAAAGCAGTCAGGGAACTTCATTCAGAAGCTTTAAAATCGAGTAGAGGGTATTGGCACTCGTGTTCTTGTTTTTCTGACTGGATAAGTGACGTTCGACTACGATTCAAACGCGTTCTATTCCATCGATACCAAATCTTTTCGTTTTCCACTCAAGCATGTCGGGTGTGAGGAAATTTGTAGTCCCTATACTCTTGCGAATATTCCTCTCAAAGCACCGAGAACAGATGAATCAACCGTAATTAGTTGTTGTTTGCGAAATAAAAATTCATTCATTTCTTTGTCATTGGATTCACAAAGTTCAAGTTGAGAATCCGCGTCGTCATTTGAGAGAATAACTTACGATCAGGTGAAGAGAATCGAGTAAAAGAGAAAAGAGAAAAATCTTGCGTATACATATATATATATATATATATATACACGCGTCAGTAGAGCGTGCATATACTTATATATCGTATGCGAAATATTGTCGAAAAGAAATTAGGCCTGATCACGATTAAATTGCATCATTTGCAAATGATAATTATAAAATGCGTCGTCGAATTCCACCGCGTGTGAGTTGGAATCTACGTATAATGTAACTGTATAATGCATGCAGTGTAATTTCCATACACCGCCGAAACGCATACCGTGTAACAGCTGCGTGCCAACGAAACACTTTGGAGAGATATTTTTAAACTTTCACGCGAAAATCTGCAGCGTACGGTAAAAGCGTAGTATCTGCACGCAGCAGTGAAGAAAGCTGGATAAAATCCCGGTGCAAAATAATAGACGGGGATCGAAGATCCCCGAAATCGTTGGAAATTCCAGGAAAACCGGGAAAACCGAGAATAGTCACGGAATTATGATGGGCCTTAGGGACAAACGCACTTTTTTGTTATAAATTGTTTTCAAATTTTAGTTAACGTAAACTAACTTTCGGAAATTGTGTTATTCAATTTCTAATTATTATTGTGAAACGAAGCAATACCTTGTGTTTTAAAGATCCGAATTTATATATTCAAGCGGCACAGCCTTTGGAGATTTTGGCCATAAAACCTGCCCAACATTACCTAAATATCGTGGGAAAATATCAGGGAATCTGAGTTTTTTTTACGAGAAAAGTTGGGGAATTTTATTTGAACAAAATTGTCGCAGCCCTGAAATTCACACTCGACTGCAGGGATGTTAATACTGCAGCTTATTTCAAATTCCACGTAGTATAACCGTAAAATTTTTATCGGGGTAGGCAGATTTTACCCCGAGATTATATTTTTCCTGCATCGAGTTTCGGACCTTTCCCAAAATTCCTGATTCAACAACGTTTCGTTTTGCCTACCTACCTACCTTATTATATATACATATTCCATCTCTCTCTCTCTCTCAGTATCTCTCTCTCTCTCTTTACGCTCAAGTTGTAATTCCACGCACGTGGCTACGTCCCTACGCTACGCGCCTTGCACTAAATACTAATTCGGTTAGCCACCTACAACGCTACGTTTAAACCGCTCGGCGCAGTATGTTTAGTATCGTTATTCTATGACACGAATACCTGCGAGGACTGTTGAACAAGATAAAGACCAGAAATCTCTTTTCAGAATATTAGATACACCCTCTCCGCGTGTGTAAAACTATGAAAATATGTGTTGCAACGATATAGGTATATGAGAGGAAATTTAGGAGGCGTTTTCGAAAGGATTATAACAAACGAAAGACAACTTTCAAATTATTGAAAAAAATTTTCTAAATCAATCACTTGGATAGGAAAGAAAATTTTATAGGCTTTTATGGGATGCGGGATTGACTGAAACAGTTACAGGATTGCAGATTAGGCTGAGACTTTTGATTTACCTAAAAAAAAAAGAAAACATTGATAACTGGAGAAATCTAGTCAGATGTTTGGAAAATATGTAAATTTTAAACACTAATTTTCGTATCGTTTCACATATTAAAGTTTCAGCGAAATGTTTGTAGCATACATTATGCGGCGTGATTCAGAATCAAACAAAAAAAACACTCGACGTATCCAAATTACGTATAACGATTTAAAAAAAAAAAAATAAAAAAAAAAAAATAAAAAAACATAATTTATAGTAGTTTTGCATTTGGAAATTCTGAAAATTTTAGGAACGATTTTTCGAAGAAACGAACCACACAATTTTTCGTTGTTCAAAATAAAAGATGTAAGAAAAAAAAAAAAAAAAAATTGACCAGTTTCACCAGATGTAGAGGAAAATCGAAAAATAAAACGTAGAAAAACAGTTTTTTTTTTTTTTTTTTTTTTTTTCATAACTGCAGCGTTATATTTTATCGCTCGAAATCGTCCGTATAAATAAAATGGAACTTCCGGCCTTTTTCAATTACCATCCTTCTAAAATAATAGCCATGCCAGGACGATTTGGCACCGAAGTGTGTGTCTGCCTACATTGTAGCACCGAAAAATGCTCGGGGTAATCGAGACTCTCGGGAGTTAAAACGCCTGCTACGTTTTCGGCAGTTTTGTTTACGTCTGCTGGGCTCATTTAAACCGCTCCCCTTTACACGGAGGTCCATTCAACCCTCCTACGCCGACAGGCAGCAGCAGCCAGCCAGGTTCGACTCCCCTCGGCGACGACGACGCTCTCTGTTTCATTCTCGAAAAGCGAAGGGAGTTATTGATTTCATTCCCGAGGCCCGGGTACCCGGGAAAACTTGGGAAATTTCCTCTCTCCCTGATATGTATAACAGTAGGGTGTTTCGGAAAAAAATATTTAGCTTAAAAGAAAAGATTTTTTATTAATCTCGCTTCAATTGTTACTTTTTTTTTTTCCAGAGATTTATATATTCGACATAACACAACGATACATCATTCGGGAATCTCATTCTCCAAAATTAAAATTTGTCATTGAATTATAATTAATTTATGAGATTGAATTAATAATGAAAAACTTTAAAACTAGAGTTTTTATTATACAAGTGTAGTTCTTCTTTGCAACGTAAATCGATATTATGATCTATGTACGCAATAAAAAAAAAAAAAAAAAAAAAAAAAAAAAAAAAAAAAAAAAAAAAAAAAAAAAAAAAAAAACTTTTATTCACGATACTTCATAAATTGAACAAATTTATAACAATGAAAAATCAACTGAACGCAATCTTCCACGTAACGTAGAACGCTCTTCTTTTGACAGAACCTTCCTTCGAAGCTGAAAAAAACTTTTTAGGGGGTTTCATGGTGAAAAATCGGAAATGATTTTTTTCCGACCACCCTTATGCACAACATACACAATACACACCCCCATGCATGGCACCCTACGACCAGACCTGAGTCTCATTCTCGACGTGGGGGACCGTCACCCGTCATTTTGGACCCCCTGCCGGCATGGGCATCCATCCATTCCCTTTTACTGTACAAAGGATGTAATGCTCAGAACTCGAATTCTAACATCGCTAGTAAAGCTCGTCCGGCTAGGAAGAACGTGAATTATAATTGCAGAGCTGACGCTAATTACAGCGATACTTATAATTGAAGAGGAGAGTTAAAAAAAAAAGGCTGTAAAATGCCAAAAGAACTTGAAAAAGAAAAACAAAAAATTGCATTTTTGATTGACTGATACATTTGAAAGTATGTATGTGGCAAAGCCTTTTTCTTTGAAAAAAATGTCACATACAGTCTTGATTAATTCTCCTCTTGAGTTGTTATGCATGCAGCAATATTTTTCATTAGTAGATATAGGGTATCTGTGTATTATAATTACAGTAATTGGACAGAAATTTACGATTCGGTATGTAAACAGATTTTATCACAATTCTTGCTAAACATTTAACGGTATAATTGCTCCAAATTTTATGTACTGAAAAATACTGCTGGTACATTAGTCGACGTTGTTTCTTTTTTCTTTATCTTGTGCAGTTTATAAACACGGGCCTTTTGTTCAATAAGCGTAAAGACGGTATTTTAATTTGCTTTGAAAATAAACAAGGCCATAAGCGATTTGACATCCTATTCCTCCCTGAAATTTCAATCGATCTACAAGCCTGATTAAAAAAATTAAAAAAAAAAAACAAAAAACAACCATAAATAAGAAGGTTTTTTCCCGAAGCTTGTAAAATGGAACTTGGTAAGGGATAATTCTAAGGCACGAAATGGTGAGATTTGAGGTTGAATATTTCACAAGATTCTTATTCTTTCGATATCAAAATACGGCGTCAACAAAAACTTGGGATACATAAATTGACAGCCCTGGCCATAATCGATAAAACGTCCGACTTCAGTTCAATATGTGACTTAATCGTACAGGAAGGTACAATTTCCGATTCTCGTTCTATGCGCACGTTCACAGTGCATACAATCACAAAGCTGTCACGTGTCAATGGTCAAAGACACCGCACCGATGGCTGTGAATGAGCGAATGGATGGATGAATGAATGAATGAATGAACGAATGAATGAATGAACGAATGAACGAACGAACTCAACAATATCGTGTTTGTATAAAAGATAAGGCGTCGAACTAGTCGAACAACGACACGAGTGTGTACTTTAAACTTCCATTGTGATGGGAAAAGGTGTCGAATGTAGGTGTCAGAGTTACAACAATCTTATCTTTACGCCGAGTACAGGTACATACATGCTGATCCAAAACTCCTTGTTATACATTCGAATTATCGTTCGAGTAATACGCGGTAAATATTGTTCAAGACGTCTCGATCCGTTTCTTCGATTCCTTGCTTCTTTTCTTAATTTTCTTCACTTTTTTTAACGGAATTTTCTTATCCATCATCGCGACTAACCGAACTATTAATATAAGAACGATTAAAATTGTAATTAATGTAATAAAACGATTGTATCTGATCGCGTCTTACTATCTCTGTAAATTTATGATAACTATTTTGATAAAAATCCATCCAAGTGACCATGCGAGTTAACTTCATCATCGTGTTCTTATATATATATATATATATATGTAATAATTCAGACTCCGGCTTATCTTCATTGTACGCATAGTTATTAAGGTCATGTTGTACTCCTACCTTTACCGACCGAGTAAACTCACCCTTTTTTGTGATCGTGAGAGCATCTTTTATTCACGAAATTATTGTAAATTCTAGTTCTCATCTAGCCACTTCAATATTCCATGAAAACAGTCTTACGACGTCTCGTTTTACTCCGCATTCTTTACGGAATTGCGAAAAATATCTCAGCTATGCACTTTTTGCCCGCTGAAATGCAGGAAATGTTGGAATGGTAACACGAGTCTAAAACGCACACATTTTTTCGATGATTTTATTTACGATATATGAGTAACTTTACTGAATTCCACTTCAAAAGAGCGAAGCAACGTCGAAATTTGAACCCTTGCCGTTCGTTTCTTTATTTAATACTATGGGAAGAAAAATGGTGAGTTTGCTCGGTCGGTAAAGGTAGGAGTAGTACATAACCTTAATCGCATGAGTAACCTTGAGATGTGTTTACAAATGTATATGCATCGGTATACAAAACTATCGCTTCGTGAAAAAATAATTTATTATATCCAGATCTGAATAAACAATAAAATTGCTGTATTTGTAATTGTAGTAAAATATAATTTATTGTTCATCTGCGTCCTGAATTTTTCCCTGCATCCGTCAATTCGGCATCTTCTT
Source organism: Diprion similis (assembly GCF_021155765.1). NCBI lineage: Eukaryota > Metazoa > Arthropoda > Insecta > Hymenoptera > Diprionidae > Diprion > Diprion similis. The sequence continues at coordinate 23,507,052 of NC_060112.1, read as the reverse complement.
TGCGAGATGTTCAACGGCCTAAAGAAAAAAGAAAATATTATACCGAGTTTTGTACTCGAAGTTTTTTGTGTTGAAAGTGACCACACATTTGTATTTATACTCACTAACAATAAGATAGTGTCATTTATCAGGCAGCAGACTATATACGTGACTTCTGATGTGATCTGCAGCCACATTCTGTTGATGTCGCGGTATATTAATAAGCGAAAATGTTTAATTGCGAAAAATTTATTTGCGGTAATTTGATTACACTGTTTGCAAAATCAGCAGCTGCTGTTTTTTTTTTTTTCATTCATTGTATGTATGAAAATGAATTTTTTATTTCCCTCTCGGAAGTAGAACTTCCTCTCTGTATATTACAGAGGAAATCTTATATTCCTTGTTTTTCTGTTTTTTTTTTTAACATGTAATAACTGAATGATGAAAAACAATCAAGCATATTTTTCTCATTGAAAATGTGTATATATATCAATAGAATCTTATTAGAACGAAAAATTAAGGTAAAAAAGAACGGCCTGCAAACCGAAAGAATTGTTTTAGCAGTATCGTTTGTGTCCCATTTTGGGCCGGAGTTGAAATTTCGAATTTGAAACTTTCGGAACTTTGAGCAACGGGTTTCGAACCATTCGCAAGTTTGATGGTTCGTCAAAGTTTGATTTCTTTACTTTATGTTTCGTCACCAAATAATTGGGAATTTGGCGCTTTTGGAACTTTTCAAATTCGCAACTTCAACCCTTCGCACTTGACGCAAAAATGCAGACGCTGTAGAAAGTACTTTTCATACGTAGCTGTGAGCAGTCGTTCCTCTTGCCACTACTACTTCTACTACTACTACTACCACCACTACTTCTTCCTCTTTTTCTTCGTCTTCTTTTTCTTCTTGTCGGGCTCTTGCGCGAACTTTGCACGTGTTTTATATGGGATTAAGGCCGCGCAAGTGTTTGAAAGCCTTCTTCCGGTCGCGGCGACGCACGCAAGAAAATGGGAAAACTTGAAACAAAGCTCTGTCATTGTTACGAGAATTTCAAAATTCCAAACTTTCCTCGGGACGGTTTCAACCATGCAAGAAAAAATTTTAGGTATTTTCGTAGACACAAAGTTGTGAAAAAAGGTTTTCTTTCCGCATGAAAATCTTCACACGTTTTCATACAAAACAATTATAATTACACTTGTGTTCTATGACACACACACACACACACACATATATATATAAAACGTAATAATTCTGCGTAGGTATAAATTAAGGACACCAGCTGTATAACAGTTTGGTTAATTTGGTCTGTAGTAAAAAGAAAAAGAAAAAAACTCACCCACGTTTAGTTCATAAATTGTTGGTACATGCGGTGGAATAAAAACAGGGAAGAAATTAAAAGAATACATCGTTCTGAGATTATAGACGATAAAAAACCGATACGATATACTCTTTTTAAATCCATTAAGCCTGATAAATTATCGAGTGAATTAATAACGCTTCGATTATTACACTAATATGACATGCAAATGATCATAATTAATTCTAAAAGAAGATAACGAATCTAAATTTTCATTTTCTGTTAAAAACTGAAAAAAAATTCCAACACTGTCAATATCAAGTTTGTTTTTCCAATAGAGCGAAACGTGATGATCGAAGAGTTCCGTGAATACGGGGAAAAATTCTTGGAAAAATTTGAGTCTTTGCGAATTCCTTAATTGACGCTAATAAAATCTCGTAGACTTTGTGGCATGTAACGTTACGAAGAGATGTAAAGAAAAAAAGTGTGTGAGAGAAAGAGAGAGAGGTACATAGATATATATATATATATATATAAAAAGAGTTCAGTCACATCATTCAACGAGGGAGAAAAACTCGCGGTAGCAAAAGAACGTGGAATGTTATACCAGCTCTACTGCTACTGCAATGTACATACATGACACAATGTGTGCATGTATATGTATCATGCATATATATATATGTGTATGTAAAATTTTCACACGTATATCGACGTGTACGTGTCGCACATGCACATATCGGGTTGCGCTCATTGAGATGCATCTCGCGTAGAAGCGACGGAGGCAGGAAGCCTGTGTCATACGCGCATTGTTAAGCGTTTCCGGTGACTTTAGTTCTTATCACGTCAAGCGTTCCCGGAAGAAATAAATATATATATATATATACATATATTAATAATAACAACAATAATTTTATGTAAAGAAATATATATAAGTTGAAAAAAAAAATGATCTTTCTCTATCTGTAGATATAAAATGTGAGTCAAAACCGCGGCTCGTTGTATCATTACACTTTTACCAGTTAAAGATTGTTATTATTATATTCGCCTTTGTGATTGTCTCTACTTTGTTCATTCGATAATCATATTCGTTATCTTCGCCGCAATTTCTTAGTCAGCTATAATGACGATTCTGCATCATGGAGAATCTTATGCCAACTCGACGTGTGGTTAAGTCTGATTATTTTTGATTTGGTTAAGTTTTTTTTTTCTCTCTTTCATCTTTCCATACCCGTTCAAAAGAGCACCTGTGATTTTTTTTTTATCTACACTCGTGATGATTTTAATGCCAAAACGAAGTACAAATAATTATGATTATTTTTATATATTTTTATATATTGGAATAGTGAAATTCAATTTCTTTCTATGAATTTTCAGCCCTCTATAACTGGAGAGGAGACACGCGGTATGGTTTGCCATTGGAAATTGGAGAGACTGTCCAGATTTTGGAGGAATGCGCTGGTAAGTTGAGGAGAATTATGTTGCGCAGAAAAAACCTTGATACATCCTGGCATCAGAAATTTTTAGATATATGAAACAGAATAGAGTGATTGATTGGTGAACGAATTGTAATTGTATATATATAGTTGATTTGCAAGTTACTCAGTTATGTATAATAAATAAATAAATAAAATATGTTTAAAATCATTGTGTTTTCAGGATGGTTTCGGGGATTCACAACGAAAAATCGTACGGTCAGAGGGATTTTTCCAAGCTCTTACGTACAGCTGAAAGCTTGCAAAATTGAGAATGAGGGATTATTCGAATCGGTTATACCTCTGGAGGACCCTGTTGTTCGAGAAGTTACTTTGGTACTCAGAGAATGGGGAGGAATTTGGAAAAGACTATACGTGGTACGTGGAAATTTTCAATTTCCCGTTTCTCTGGTTTCAGTGAATTAAAGAAGTTATTGTAATCATCCCGAAAATGTAAAGTTCAGTTTTCACTAAATCTTCACGTTTTCAAGTTCAGAGAATCACTTCTAATCATTTTCGGATGGATATGTGATCGATTTTTTTGTCCGACGATATATCGAGGAAGAGTTACCGGAATTCAATCATTTTGATCTCAATCGACGCGGCTTTTTCAAACTTAGAATTGATTTAATTTTGGCTTTGAACGGTTCAGTACTTTTTCAATTATTTGAACAACAAAATTCCAAGAAATCAAATAAAAATCATAATATCTTGAGAATGGAAGAATGGATTTTAATTAAAATTGCTATCGTGAGGTTTTTTCAGTCACTAATTATGAATTTAAGGTCAAATTCGTAAAATTTAAGTCTGGCGTATTCAATAAGCTTTAAAAAAAAAAAAACTAAAACATTCGGTTCTTGATGAAAATTAATTCTCGTCGGTTTTTTCGATGGCTGATTACGAGTCTGAGGTCAGGATTTGCGAAATCCAAAATGGCGATATGATATGGTGGAAAAAAGTCTAAAAACATTCCGATTTTGCTACAATTTGGTAGGCGGAGGTTTTTTAGATCGCCGATACCGAATCCAGGGTCAGACTTTCAAAATTCGTAATGGTGGATCCGTTAGTGGTTCAAAATAAAAAAAAATCGTCATATTTTCATGTAATATGGTACCAAAGGGCTTTAAAATCCTTGACCACGAATTTGAATTTGTAATTCGAAATTCGAATTGGATATTATTCTTTTTTTTCTCAATAAACTTGGAACCTGGCTCATGGCCAGTTTAAATCCATTTGTTATTATACATATAATCAATTTTAACATCCTAAATTATATTAACATCCTTATTTATGCCACGAATTATTACTTGACGAGACAAAAAATGAAAAAAAAAAAAAAAAAAAAAAACATTCAATATATTTTTTTTTCTTTTCAATCATTATCAGGAAAGAGAAACGTACAAATTCAACACCCTGCGAAAAGTGATGCGAGAATTGTTGGAATGGAGGCGGCAACTTTTGGGCGGCACACTGACAAGCGATCAAACTCGGGAGCTGAAATTACGAATAATCAACAAAGTGGACTGGGGAAATCGGTGAGTCGATATTTCTTTTCATATTATTTTACTACAGCAGATAAAATCGATCCGCCGCTTATCCGCTCCAATTGAATTATTACTAATTAGGAAGAAATAAAACATCGATAAGTTTATAAGCATTATATTTATTGAATTTTTTATTCCTTATTTATTTGATTTCTCATTCGTTTGTCGGCGTTTTATTACAATATGTATACTTTTGTAATATAATATCTATAGCTATCTAGGGCGTCGCACAAACTGGCAGTCTTTCTCTCACTTTCTGTGCGATTTTTACAAGTGAGCGTTATTATAGTATTACAATTGTTCTCTCCGCGCGTAAAATATAAAAAAAATCATACTCTAATTTCACTAAATTCTATACGAAACTTGTTCGATATGGGTAATTCCGTGTTACCTAATCGATTATGTTTCTCTGATTTTATTTTACTCCTTTCTCTTCATTGAGTTTTATTTTATCAACTACATTTACCTAAATATATCACTCGTATAATGAAGAAGACGTATCCTTATATAATCTAATTGCTAAAAAAATAATCGTAGTATTCTTCTCTCTGTGTTTGTTTAGCTAGATTCGTTGTTTAACGTAAAAAAAAACACAAAAATTCATGGACACAAAAACCTGCTTAAGTTGTTATATATAAAAATTGAGGAAAATTCCAAAGTAATATTCAATCAACAATTGAAAAAAAAAAAAAACAACAAAAAACAAAAAGGCAACGAGAAAAAACAAAACTGTATTCATGTTATTCTCAAGGAATTGTTGAATTACATCGTAAATTTTATCTAAAGCATAAAGTTGCATACTTTTTACGGGCTATAACGCTTCAGATGAGATTTACGTGAGTACACGGTTCACGTAAAAATGAAAAACAGGTTCTAATAATATATATATATATCGATCCAGGTCAGTCACAGTAGATAGTATGCCGTTTATCCCGAATTACAGAAGTACAATTGCCCGTTGGCAATATATTTTGTAATGCATAATACTTTCATATACTATATCGCGTATACTGTGAAAACGGTTAATACTTTTTTCCTTCCATTTGTGGATATTTATCAGATATTATACGTGAGGTTTGATGACAATGATGATTATCGTTGAAAATTATAAGGCAGAACTGATCTAAGAAAGGAAAATACATCTTCGGTAATCTATTGAAATGACAAACAAACCGTCGAGCAAATTACCCATAAATAAGGCATACACTGGTAAATTTAATACCAATATTTTAGAATAAATTATTATCCTTCGCAGTTGAAATTAGCCTGGAGTATTTAGGCGACACTTGAAAAATGTACAATTTGTAATGGATTACAGGAGTATGCGCTTCTCATTTTGATACACTATTAAGTAAATGATAAAGTGTCAAAGTGATGATTGGATGAACTTAAATTAAAGAAAATTTCTGATAACTCTGACAAACTTATAAACATGATATTTACGATGTTTTAATATAAACATTTTTGTTCCGAAGACAGGAACTGAATTAATTTAGTGCAACATTTTATAATGCACTCAGGACGAAATTCGTTGCACGCCTGATATAGTCGACGTCATGTTTAGATTTAAAAAGTTTTTAATTTCTTTTTTTTTTTTCACTCTCTTTCTACACTTTCACATCGCGATCTATTTTTTATTATTGACACACGCCCATACATCATCATCATCTTAAACAAATTATTGATGTATTCGGGAGCATTTAATCATTCATTCACCTCGCTCTTATCACCTATTGAAAATATAAAAAATCGTTTAGCAACGATGAGATGAAGTAACTACAGCATTTATATCCTAACGAAACGTCGTATTTTCTTCCTACCAAACACGTAAAGCGGACGAAATCGCAAAAGTTATTGAGACACCTTTACGGCGTTTCAATTGAAAAACCGAGTAAGAAAGTAGTTTCTACAAAAATAACGGTTCATCGAACGTTTTCAAAGAAAGATAATTATCTTAACAAAATAATAAGTCATATTCGTTTATCGTTATCAATGATCGTATGAAATGTAATTAAATCGAAATCATTTATAGACTCATCTAATCGATACAGCCCTATTTAATTAGCACGTATCGCCTGCGCAGGCGATACGTATAATAATTGATTTGTAAGAGAAAACTCGAACTGAAGAAAATATATGTTTGAATTTGAAATCAATGTGTATATATATATATATATATATATGTATGTATATATATATATACATATATAGTGTATAATAATATAAGTATAGTTCGAAGTTGATTGAAAAAAAATTCGTTCAGCTTCCCAAGAAAATGAGAAAAAGAAGCAGGCAACTCTTCTCGCATCAATTTACCTTAACAATTTTTATCACATGGTTTAGATTTCCGTGTCCTTGCCAAACTTTTCTATTTCCGGGTATATAGGAGACATTTCTAAAGTGCTCGGAGCCGATGGCACAGAGGTTGGTGAAGCTCCGCTGCTAGATCCTAGGTGCAAACGACGCGATAATTCATCCAAAATTTCTCTGAATATTGAGAGGTGAATATTCTGACCGAGGAAATGGAGTAGCAGAAAGTCTCCGACCTGAAAACATAGGCAATGGGTTAATTATGCGAGCGCATATTTTATAAAAGAAAAATATAAAAAGAAACTAGCAATCGTAAAGCCCACCTGAGTTTTTCTGATAAGAGCGTTGACTTCGGCCGAGCTTCCAAATTTGAAACGCTTTTTCAATATGGCTTCGCGAGTGCTCGGTAGTAAAACAATAGCCATGCTGTAGAGGAGAGCGATTCCAGAGAAAATGGCCAGAATGATAAACCAGAACCATAAAAAGATGTATATCTTTTCATTAAGAATGTTCAGGGCCAACACGCAGAGGTAATCCAATTTCTGAAGGCTTCCGGACGGACCAAATTTGTGGAAATCGCACTTTGTCACGCGCGGGAATACCTCTATCATCGGATCCCTTCGTTTCTCCTGATCCAAGTTACTGAACGAAATCACTTCCGTTCCGAAAGTCAAAAACGCACCGCCCAGAAATGTGTCGATGAAAAATATGTTCCCAACCTGTGAAAGAACCAAAAAGCAATTTTAAATTACGTGCAATCCCAAATTGAAAATTGTTCATAAATCTAGCATCTAGCTTGTTCCAAGTGTCGATTTCAAAGTCAAGTATTATATAAATGTAAAAAGAAAGGAAAGGGAAAAAAATAGTAAGAAGTCTCACCACGTTGACAAAATTAAGCGCCTCGCAGAAGAAATATCCGGCTGCATAACTGTTGTGCAGATGTAGAGTTTCGTACAAGTATTGTACCAGCCGATTGGTCCTGACTAATCGTTCGTCCTTGTTTTCCACCAACGCGCCACGGATTCCCTCGGATATATTTTTGACCTTGCCCTCTTCCCACTGTTTCCACATCCAATGTGGAACGTAGAATAATACTCCTTGGAAAAATAGCATGAAAGGGACCCACTGGTAGTATGAATGATACTTTTTATCGCCCGTGTTTGGACCGACACCAGGATGCGCTGTGTCCGGGTGTACAGGCTTCAAGCTGCTCTCAGGAATAGTGTAGGTGACCATCACCCAGCAGTAGTTGTTCACTAGGTGTGACGGAACCGACGGGTCCGATATACAATTTATCGGATCGCCTGGAGAGGATTGAAAATGAAATTGATGGAAATCGTTCACTTAAATCGTTAACGATTACAAAAAACCTCGAGGAACGTATAGTTGTTAATGAAATATTCAATTTGGTAACACTAGAAATAAAAAAGGCGAAATTTACTCACCGATCAAACTGTTCGCCGTGACGATGATGCAACAGACGAACAGAATTGCAGAGGTGACTCGATAGTGGGCCCGAAACACCATATTGTCGATTATAGCTTTGTCGATCAAGTATCGAACCTTGACGAACCCGGCTACCGCCGAGACCATGCTGAAGACCGCCATTTTCGGTCGTTTTTATATCCTGAAACAAGAATCGTGAAACTAGAAATTGAGACGTAGAGTCACCGAGTCTCACAACGTTATATAGTTGAACGGAATATCACTTTTCATATCGTCCTGTGTCATAAGAGGATACAACCATCTTGTATAACGTACATTTAGTTTCTCGATGTTTGGATTTTTAAAATTTACCGCATAGACAGACCTGTCAAATAAGGGAGTCTGACGATGAAACTTGTTACACGACCACGCGTTTAACGTGTCTACGTATCATCATGTATGTGGAGTTTCGTTATTTAGTAAATTGGTACAAGTTGACTCAAGGCGCATGCCTTTATCCAGGGGTCAATCAGCGGGTTTTTAGTAGACCATTCGTCGTTGTTTCATTCATCATATTATACTCCCCGTAGACTAAAAATATTTCTACTATGAGACGATTTTTAGCGCTACAACGAATAATTTTTCTCGCTTCGCGATATTTCATTATTATAATATTAGAGAAAATTCTAATTCTTTCGTACAAACGTTTTCGCGGTAAGAATAAGAAAAGAAAAATAATATAAAAGAAAAGATCGTAAATCGTATTATATTCCTGCAGAATTCTTTATATTATCTGTAAAAAACTGGCGCAACGTTCAGACTTTTCCGCCTTCGATCACCGCATCATCGGGATTTACTCGCATACTCTTTACTCCTAACTGCCTACGGGAATAACGCGCGTCGTTGTTCTCAAGTCACGCCCTGATCAAAATATAATGAATTTTCCCATCCGCTGTGGAATCTGGTTGAAAATGTTACCGCTTAGGTATGTAACTTATCATCTCCTGTTGTCTGCATTAAGAACAAAGCGCGGTATTATAATAATAGCGATGTAAACGTACCTCGAGTGAAAGGATATAAACTGCTGCTGCTGCTGCTGCTGCTGCTGCTATAGCAACAACTTCTGAATATCTACGTCAGAATTCACCGCGAGATGATTCAACCTCGGAAAAATGTCGTCCCTGATAATATGCTGCGCGCAGCTGGCAGGAAGATATGAACATAATTATCATTACTAAATGATTTTACAGTGAAGAAAGTGAACGAAAATTTTCTACTTCTAGGTACAGTTAAATATCGAACTGTAATATCGTTGAAGCATAAACGTGTCGAAATGGAACAGAGCTCGTGCTTGATAAACATACCGCAGAACACATTCAATTTCGTGTCATATAATCGCAGATGTTTGCAATATGTATGTTTAAAACAGTATATTTACGTCTGCAGTGCGGCACTAATAAACCAACGACGGTTTTACGCTCTCCGCATGTGGCGAACAGATTTTTCTAACGTAATTATACATTCCGGCTGGAATTTTATCGACCTTTGTTTGAGGCGGCGTTTTGGGCCCCTGTTTTACCGACCGGTATCTTACTGTTTTATAGTTTTTCAAATTCATTCGTCAACGAACCTGATTTCCCTTTCTAGAATCGCGTGACAGAAGTGGAGTAACTTTTATTCAAGAAAAAAAGTACCATAATAACAATAATTCCGATTCGACATATTCTACTTATCGCATTATGCCCGAACTTGGAAACGTTTACGCTGTGGTTTCCACGGAGTTTGCATCAATCAAATGTGAGAAAAAGGAGCATTATGCAAATTCCACACGCGCATACTACGGAATGTACATGTGAAGAAATGTGTATGATAATACCTCGATTCGTAGTGAATGTAACGGTTTAACCAGAAGCTGTCTATATCTGATTTGTAAATTTGTAAGTTTCATTTTTCTGTTCATGCTCACGTTCCATTCTAAGGCAATTCTTTATCACGTGATGCAAGGGTTCAGACAGCAAAGGTCTATTTTAGTAACTCCGTTTTCGATCTATTTGGAAAACGTTTAGTCGACCATTGACGAATCGGGATTTCGAAAATACCAAATCGATCATTTCCGTCCTGTCATTGCTTGAACCATGTGTCAGCATTCCAGGAACTAACAATTAATAAGTGGGACGCAGCCCGTCGCTGTTCAATCGCGAAATTCGTAGGCGTCGCGACCTTTATAACACAGTCGTACGATCTGCTGCACTTGCGTTACGTTGTAACGTAATGACAATATTTATTTCTCATATTGTCCAAGTTTAACGTTCCGTGGAATCTTATCAGACCGATTGCACGATTTTCACTGTCCCGAATGTTGACTCGACGTTCGGCGAATCATCGAGTGTCCGCATCATGTTGAAGTTAGTCACGTTACCGTAATTAGTTATGTTACCGTTAGTAACGTACCGATTCGTGGTGAGAAAAAACCGTTATATCGCAATTTTGGAACCGTTTGAAATTCGGTAAACCGCTATTTATAAAACAAAACATATTATGCAATGATATATATATATTATTGTAAAAATATGAAAATAGTCATTTTCTCTCCATGTTTCGTTACGATAACGTGGCTAACTTCAATCTCAACGTTACCCTCAGTTCTAGGAATTGAATCAATTGTCGTTTATATATGACTTTCAAGATAACCGGGTGACCGGTTTGCTCGCCTCTGTATCGCTGTGTAAACTCAGAAAGGCAGGCATCCAAATCCTAAGGCGAGGGAGGGTCGTCTGTCGGTTCGAGAGAATATGTATATACGAGAGAAGAAAGCAAATTGAAGAGAGATAGAGTGTGAGAGAAAGAGAGACGACTGATGCCGCACGCCGGCCGGTGTGAATTGTCTAAATTCACTTCTCTTTGTCTGTCTCCTTCGCGAGCAATGAGAATCGACGCAAGAAGCGTCGCGTATCCGTTGATAAAACAGAACAAAACAAATGATTCAAGACTGAGACGGCAAACAGCGGAAGATCGTGAGAGAGAGAGAGAGAGATAGAGAGGTAAAAGCCTAGAGGAAATAGTAAAATACTTGTAGTAAAATGTTAGAGGGTATCCTTACAGCTCAGAGGAGACGCGCCAAGATATTTTTCTCTATGTATTCCAGCAAAAGACACAAACGCGGTTATCTTCTTTACGTCGTTGTTACATCGGTCGAAGAGTGTCGATGAAGTTGGGAGGAGAAAAAAACAAAAACAAATCAAACAAACTAACTGACGCACGCACTTATAACCCGAGGAGACGACAAGCGTGTCGCACCAACGGGGCCCGTCGAACAACTGCCACGGATCCAACCGTGGGGCCCGAGCCGGACGCCATCTTGATTCCTTCCTTGTTCGTTCCAACTTCCATGGAAAGCCGGGAAGGGGATGAGATGCGTTTAGCTAGCGTACTTACACTGCGGCTCTCTGCCCCTTGGGAAATACCTAGCAACTTATTGTGGCAATAAGGCATGGGAATCCCCTCGCTACCTTCGCATTTTTGCGGTATTTAACTGAACCTTAATCCTCACACAATTCGCACAACTCTTCCCCCCCCCCCCTGCTCTACCAAAAAAATCTTTCGAAACACTTCACGCAGTTCCATATACCAGCCGATCGTCATGTTCCTCGGTATGATCTCGTTGGTATACTTTATTCTCACAGAAACTTGGCTTTTCTCAGTCAATTTGAATTCAACCACTCTCGATAATACTGATTGACGGACTGCTCCAAGCGTCCGGATACCACATCAATCGCAATAAATGATATTTCCGCAACTTACTTTCCCCTCCTCTGTTGTTATTAAAATCTACTGTCGGGAGATAAGCGCGATTATCTTATACCTTGAACGAATAAAACTATACTTATAAGCGATATTCTCTGCACATGATTTTCTCCTCGATTTTCTGTGCAATTGAATTGCTATTTCGGTTTATCGTTTTCGGTTTTAGATCCGTAAGCTTTTTTGTATAACGTATTTTTCTTCTTCTTTTTTTCTGTTCGCCATTGCAAATTGTCGGTGCTCTCGAAGCATCTCGTTAATCAATCGTGTGCGATTATTTTACAAGTGGGTAAACACTGTTAATTAATTTATAGCAAATCTACAATAATGCAGGAATCGCTAATCGCTCTAAGAACACAAGAGCTTTTTATTTAGGTCTGTATAAGACTAAACTTCTGTTCTCAGCTCTGCAGCAAACCAATTTTTGCTTATTATGTAGTATACGTCTGAATTTGCATTTACATACGGTACATACGTTAGTATCTGTTAGTGCTATGTATATGTGTATTGCTTCGTCGCAGAATCGTATATGTATGATAATTATAATAAGCTGCTTCTTCCTCAACTACAAACTGTCACGTAGACCACGTCAATTCCCATATCCAATTTACAATTAGTACAGCCCAATCAGTGTTGAAATAAAAAACTAACAAAATCGAGGTTCAAAAGAACCACTTGAACGTGCTACCAATCGCTTATATACATGTAACGATTTTTTTAATAATCCAGGGCATTGACCATTTTTCTTATTGACAATGGTGAAAGCCTGTATCGAACAAAGTCCAATTCCAGTATAAAAATCGCATAAGTACGTACGAATATGCATGTGTGTGCAAAAGAATGAAAAGAGAAAAAATAGAAATAAAAATTTATAAACGTCTGATTAATTTCTCTCGTCGCATCTCACGCGATAATATGTACAGTATATGTACTACTTATAATAATAACGTGTAGATACATATGTATATGTATGTACATTGCGCGTGCATGCAGCACGTAGAGGCAAGGCGTAATCCAATATTACGTATTATACGTGGAAGATTTTATCGTGAGTGCGTGCATGCTTGCCTCCGCATCGGCGACCGCAGCATCTCGACGCGGTATCGTGATGTGGCCGTTCTTGCTCCGACACATGGCCACGCCGCTGCTGGTGGCCTCTCGGCCTTTTCTCTACCATGCCAGAGTCAAGGTTTGTGGCTCGGTGAATACGCTGTCGTCGTAACTATGCACGGAACCTGTTCAACTTCAGAACCTTTGCCATTTCGGACTCGAGGGTCCGTCTCGTCGGCTTTTATACTATACCTCGACCCTCGCAGCTCTGGGTCGCTCTTTAGGATCCTTAAAGCTCTTACGATTTCATTTGTTTCCTTACGATATTCCGTGTATTTAAATACCATCAATTATTGCGGGTCAAAGGTTTATCAAAATAAAAAAAATAGAGAAGAAAAGAAAACATGCAACAAGTTGACGGAACGCCAGGGAACAAAGATTAATTGGGAAAATCACGATTCATACAACCTTCAGTGTTACATACATTACGGAAAAGCGCGGAACTTTTTACGACCTACCTCTAAGTATAACATGCTTCGTTTTTGCTGCTGCTGCTGCTGCTGCTGCTGCTGCCCCGACGATGCTACCGGTTTTACAATTAGCTCAACCAGACGTCCGTCTGTTCGTTCAACCGTTTACCTAATTACATATTAGTATAACAGTGCTATTTCCTCGGTATTACCGCATGGTAGGATTGCCGAGAATGCAGCAACTCTCGTCGTTTTCTTATACACTTGAAGTTTTTATAACTCTGCAGCAATGTATGTATGTATCTATATAATATAGAAGGATAATTTAAACTGTTCCGCATCGATTGACCCATATTTGTGATTTTCCTCTTTTCGATTTCGCTGTAATTCATTCAGCTGCAACACTTATTACGGGTAATGAAAATCATGTATTCTCGCAGTCACAACGCACGTAGATCAAGAATAAAGGCTTTCCCAATCTGACGTTGCGATATATGTCCTGTGGCGGCAGAAGAATTGTAACCGAAGATCCTGGAATAATTGCAAATAATTATGTTCAGGTTTAACCGTGTGGAAAAACCGATTATATGTATTATAACCGCATTTCACATGCTGCAATAAGGAAACTATACGTGTTTCGGACTATCAGTTAACGTCTGCGCAGCTTCCCGGTTTCCGTTCTCCATCGTATATCTCTTCGAACTCCGGTGGCCTGCAGCAGCTGAAATAATAGCCTATGCTACAACTATCTTTTATTTTTAGCCTTAGCGGAGTAAATCGCCGTACTATATGGGGTTTAATTAAGACCGTTTGAGCTGGACCGTCATGCGCGGTTCTCGCAGCCCTGACATCCATTGCAAATTGCCATTTTATGCCTGTGTCTGTATAAACGCACGTTCGCAGTATGAGTATAAACACTTTTCACAGTGCGCTGTGTGTGCAGTATGTATATAGGTTTATTGTTGCATATAGAATATACATATACCTTGCGGATTAATGCGGTACATTGGTTGTGCAATTACCCTGTGCATATTCTGTTATACCTTATACTCATCTGCGCATACCTATATCTGAACGTCGCGGTGTCGGGTACAATACGACTGATTTACCGTTAAGAATAATTACCATTGTGTAGAAATATGCCTGTAATTATAATTTTTCTAACGAAATTTTGAAATACGTCACGTCACGTTGAGCAAATAATCGTTTCAATTAATATCCAGGGTACCGCGTTTATCGTTGACGATGGATTGATTTCCTTCGAAGACAAGGTGTCGCTTTACTATCTGAGTTGTAGCTTTAGGGGGGAACGATCGATTCGTCATCAACAAATTTCAGCTAACGAGATACGATAAGAGTTTCGTCGTCTATGTGCCTGGTATAATCGTTATACGATATTTTTTGAATAACAGGTGTGCAGTTATACGCGCGAGAATCAGTCATAATTGAAAGTAATGACATTCGAAAGTTTGGACACGTTTTGTTGAAATAACCCACCTCCTCAGCTTGTATCTCGGTGTCTGTTTCTATACCGACTCAGGTATAGCTATGATGAATCGTTTATGATATAGTTAGGTAGAAAATTCCAGGTATACTTTGTACAACGGTCTAAAAGGCAGGATTAACCTCGTCGCACCGCGAACGCTGGGTGGTACAACGTAAAGGAAAGTATACTTGCCAGTGTTTGAAGAAAGAATCGAGATCGATTGTACAGTTTAAAACTGCGATGGTACATTAGAGGCCGAAGAGAGAACGTCGCGTTTCGAATTACATGTATCAATAGACTTAAGACTAGTCCTTCTAATTCATTGAATAAACTTATCCACATACTTATATTACATTACATACTTCAGTCGTTTATATCTTAATCACGCACACGCGAAAATCAGGTGAATTCTCACCCGAGTAATGTGCGTAACGATTTCAGTCAATAGTAGACAAATATTTTTTATTTGCGCACTGCACTTTCTATGTGCCTCATGGTTATGATACTTTTTCTATACAAGTTGGAAACGTGTTAATTAAAGGTATACTCGTTGATTAAGTCGCTGATCGAATTAAACTCTCTGAAAAGACATAGACAATTGGACTTGACTATGAGAGCTTAATTCAATTCAGAAACAATCGATATAACTTTAGCTCCTGAAAAATACTTTAAATTTCGGCATAGCTTGCTGTAAAGGTTACAAAACGTTAATTTGTAAAGTGGGTGTGGTTAAATATGGCGTCGAAATGAGAAATCATTCCGCAAATCATTCTGAAATATTACAATTGCCGGTTGAATAACAGGGTGAGACGTTATGCCGCAACCATACCAATCCATTTCCCGGTGAAATCCTTCTGGTTAATGTTTCTTCGCGGAAATTCGGTCTACCGCAATCGTATATGTATACCTGCACCTATATCTATGTACGAGCCCAGGTATAACCTCTGGGCATAACCAGCAAGACCCGTTTTATACTGCAGGAAGACTGGTTTTGTATAAATGTGTACCTACCCACAGTGTGCGCACGAAGATACCTCGAGGACATAAAATCGTCCGATGGCCGTGCATACGCCGCGAGATGTATGAACAATCAACTCGATATCTACGTTACTCTGAAGGGGTGTGCTTTTATACCTATTGTCCATTTCATCAGCCATTTCATTACGTCTGCGTAGCTTTGCGGTTCTAGATCGGATTTAGAATATCCACACGTCAAGGTGGAATGAAAGAGTTGGTCTTGCCGCAGGTTTTCCGAGAAAAGTGAAAAGCAAATATTTAACCCCCGCGATCCTTCCCGAAATGTGATTAAATTTAGGATGCTATAGTCAGTTATTACCTGCCGAGCAAAGAAAGGAAAAATGTTTTTGAAAAACAAGTGACATTCAACACGGTCGGTAAAGACTGACTACAGCATCCTCTTGACTTCATTGTGTAGGTACTATTTGAATTATACGATATTCGCAACCAAGGCACCATCCGAAGTCCGTTCTGCCGTTCAACAAGGTCCTAACAATGCCTTTGGCTCGGATTTGTCGACGCGATGCGATATTTTTTGAACGGGGCATAGGGTGAGCGGAGTCATAGATATAGCCGATCACGAAACGACGGACATTGCCCGAACCTGTCTCCACGCATTCAGGTCTCCGCAAGACTCGCCTGCATTCCTTTGGTGGGGGCAACCGAGGGGCCTGACGTTGGTCTCACGGGGCCCGAGCACGGGAACGATGGGACTTGCCTTACTCGATCGGGCGTGGGTCCTGTCTGGTGCATTGAAATTCCCGGACGCACCTCGGCGTGCACAATACCGGGGAATTGTCCTATACTCTATGCCCTATGGGCACATATTGTACATTACAAACTCTGCCATCAATCTCTTCACTAATCACGGTTTTTACCTCATGCTGCAGGCACGCGTGTGCGTGATCCGAGTATCGCAAAAGTATAATTAAATACCTATCGGTGGTAGCTTGTATATTTGCATATATGTACATCATATTTACGCAGGATATATTTATCCCATTTTTAACGGGGACTATACTACTTATCGACTCAATGGGACACGAGTCGGATCGACACTTATCTCCGTATCGCAGCGAGGAGTTGACTTGCCTCGATTTCTATGGATGTAAATGAATATCACCTGTTGAGATAAATACATATATTAGCCACCTCGTAAAAAGGCTTCATCATAATTATTGTCATTCGATTTCGCCCTCCGTATAATCTATCAGGGATTAACTGATCACGCTATCGTATACATATGGGCATGTTACTGTTGATTGAGGATAATTTAAAAAAACATATGTCACAAATTTAATGAAAGGTCATGGGGCCATTTACAGCTATGGATCATTGGAACTTAGTCATCCATTAATTCTGCAATTTTTTTTTTTTCATCTTACACACCCGACATTTCCGATCCTGTGATTCAGGTCAAAGACCCTTCGTCGCTACCACCCCCGACTGCCCTTGACCTCAACGTGCAACCTACTGCTGTACAAGAGCATCAATTTCATGCATTTCTATTGACGGATCAAGTCTGATTCGAAAGCGATTACTCTCGGCCTGAATAAATAACGTTTTTAATAAACTTGTATACATTCGTTCCCTTTCTCGTTTATGCTTTAGAAAACTCGGCTTGGACCTTGTGCCTCGGCAAGGATCACATATGGTAGATCCCGATACGATGTCTGTCATCGAATTATACCACGTGGTAAGTCAATTGGGTTTTTCGCATTCGCCTGTGATCGGAACACCGGCATTGCTCCTAAGCATGGCGGGTTGCCTACTTGCTGAAAGCGTACCATACTCGTTCAGCAATCACCTACACTAATCATTCTGATACTTATTAACATTTAAAAAATGAAGAAAGGTACGTCTGTATGGACGAAACATCATCGCATAAGTGGGATAAAGAAACTGTTCCTTTTTTAGCACGTCCAAAGCGCGGAAAATTCTCAGGGTGCATCAGCGCGCGGAACGCTGAGGCGTAAGGAACACAAGAAAGTATTGACTCATCACTTGTACTTCAGTATGCGTGATTTCGGGCACACAATCGGAGAAGATGTTGAAATTTATTTTTCACTATACGACGCAAGGCATTCTCAGTACCTGAGCGAAAGATTTTTAGTCAGAATATCAAAGGAAGGTTTTTCCAACTATGTTGAAAAATTACACAGTAACTGTACAATTTTTACTGACCTCGGTAACGCCGATTTGAGCAAAGATTTGTACATGGTTGCCCACGTAATGAGATGCGGACGCATGCTGTACTCGGATTCAGGAAAAAATAAGGCTTGCAGCACCGTTTATCGGAGGCCACACGGTGTCGCTGTTTTGTGTTTAGCTGAAGCCACGCAGGATCACAGTGAAGAATCGGAAATGACTTTTAAGGTACAATAGAAATTTTTTTAAAGATTATTTACGTACAAAGTATGTTGTTGGTCATTTTAGGAATCGGTGCCATTGAACAGTCTTGTATTTACCATAGAAATTACACATCTGCATTTTGTATTTCAGGTCTATCAGGGGGAGGAAAAGGAATTTCATCAATTGCACGAGCAGATAATTCGAAATAACAAATGTTCCCCTCTAACGGGACAGCCAAATTATGGCATCGTGGCATCTCTGCGTGTTTTGCATGGAGAGTTGTCTCAGGTTCGAGAAGAGCATCCTTTATTATTCAAAAATATTTGCCTGACGAAAAAGCTCGGATTTTCTGACGTCATTATGCCCGGTGATGTGCGCAACGATTTGTATTTAAAATTGGAAAGGGGAGAGTTTGAGCGTGGTGGAAAATCAACTGCTAAAAATATAGAGGTACGTGCTAGGCTCACACATACCTACGATATATTGTATAATTTTCTCTCTACATTTCGTACGAATTTTACTAAACTGAACTGTTTCAATTCTAGGTGACCATATTAATGCTGGACGCGGAAGGCCAGCCCTTGGAAGGTTGTTTATTCGGAGCAGCTGGCATGGACGCGAGTTCGGAATACCAAAGTCTTGTTATCTATCACTACAATAGTCCATCATGGGCTGAAACAATCCGGCTTGCAATTCCAATCGATAAATTTTACGGCAGTCACGTACGATTAGAATTCAGACACTGTTCCAGTGAGTATAACGATAAAGGATCCTATTGTATTCCCTGTCGCTTATAATTTCGATATTAGTTAAATTTCTTGAAAAGTTTTTTGTTGACTCGAACAGCACTAGTACAACAATCATATTTTCTCTGTATTTTGTCGTTTAGCCCGTGAAAAGAACGACAAGAAGTTGTTTGGGTTTGCGTTTGTTCGTTTGATGGAACCGGGTGGAGCCACACTGCAAGATGGTCAGCATGAACTCTACATCTATAAGTGTGAAGATCGCGCGAAGCTGGACACTCTCAGTTATCTGTCGTTACCAAGTAGCGCTCGAGAACCTAATTCTCCAGGTAACTATTATCTATTGTAATACCATATTTCACTCACTACCGAGCAATTGCCAGTACATTTGACATAATGTGACTTTGGTAACGTTCAACCCCATTGAGTACTGGTTTTATTCAAAATTCGCATAGCGTTGAATCTGAGAAGTTCTTCCTGAATCTTATCGTCCTACGGCATTAATAATTGCAGATAATATTCATATTGCAGGCACACCGCCATTCACGAGATCGCACAAAGAGGCAGTATTTGTGCACTCTTTACTCTGCAGTACAAAACTAACACAAAATGTTGACCTGCTAAGTCTTCTACAGTGGAAAGAGCATCCGGAAAGAATATCGGAAGCCTTAGGAAGAGTATTGAGATTAGGGGGCGAGGAGTTGGTTAAATTTCTTCAAGATATACTGGACGCATTGTTTTCCATGTTCCATACAGAAGATGGAAACTCGACGGCTCACTCCGGCTTGGTATTTCAAGTCCTTGTTTCGATATTCAGTCTGTTAGAGGATCCAAAGTTTGAGCACTTCAAACCTGTCATGGATGCCTACATATCAGGTCATTTTGCAGCCGCTTTAGTTTACAAAGGGCTATTGAGCAGTGTGCAGCACTGCGCTGACTGGGTGACTGCTGCTGAGAAACAAGAACCGATTATGAAGTGTTTTAGATCTCTGGAATACATATTCAAATTTATTATCCAAAGCCGTTTGCTGTTCTCGAGAGCAACCGCGGGTCAATACGAAGACAGCTTCAAGCGAGATTTATACTGTGTGTTTGCGGCGCTGAATAAAATGCTGAGTATATCATCTGACGTTGTACTTTTGTCGCAAGTGGCTCTGCTTCTCTCAATTTCGGCAGTTTTTGAACAACTTGTTGCCGTTTTACCGGTTCTAGAAGTGGCCAGACTAACATGTCAAATGCTTGATTCGCTGCCGCGAGAACCACCACCAGAGTTAATGCGGTCTAAACTCACGGCCATAAAAAATATTGTCACATCTCAGCTATTCCAAGATGATGAGAGCAGAAATTTATTATTGACCACAATTTGCAGACATCTAAGGGTACACTTGGCCAGAAGAGAGGAACTCAGAGCTTGCACGGACATTTTAGGGGAGCTTCTCAGCTTCCTCTATAAACGAGCACACGATACAAACAAAGTTAACAATTGCATACACCATGACGTTGAGACTCTGTGTCTTTCGACATTGGATATCTTGATTCAAACGATTTTGATCGTGATTGATTCTAGCTGTCCCAATTTGGGATGTCTTGTCGGTTGTTTAATTGGTCTTCTTCAGCTCCTCGATGAGTATCACTATTCAAGACTGTGGGAAGAATTGACCCACAGCGGTGAGCGAAAACCATTGAAAGATTTTCTTTTAAGAGTGTTTCTAGTCTTCAGAGACTTGGTCAGACAAGAAATATTCCCTCCTGATTGGTTAGTGATCAGAATGCAAGCAAATAACATCATTTTGAGGTCGTTGCAAGAGCTGGCGCAACCGTTGGCCTTCAGATTTTTACACGGCAGCTTTGACTCTCAGCTCTGGTTGACCTATTTCAATTTGGCTGTGGCCTATTTGACCCAACCGTCGCTTCAGCTGGAACAATTCTCTGAAGTCAAGAGGGAAAAGGTTGTTGAGAAATACGGTGACATGAGAGTTTTGATGGGATTTCAAATACTATCCATGTGGTCGCATTTGGGTGAACGAAAATTGGACTTTATTCCTGGAATGGTGGGACCGTTTCTAGAAGTTACTCTAGTGCCGGAGAGCGAGCTGAGAAAAGCAACTTTACACATATTTTTCGATATGATGGAATGTGAACAGCGCGCTAGAGGCAGTTTTAAATCTGTCGAATCAGAATTAATCGATAAACTCGACATTCTAATCAGCGAGAACAAGGGTGACGACGAATATCGACAGTTATTCAATACCATGTAAGTATATGTTACAGAAACAAACAATCTTTAACTCCAAACATAGAGATTTATATAATTTGTGTCATTGCTGCTAAATTAATTTTGAATAACGTGTAATGCTTAATTCCATGCTGCTATAGGGAGCACCTCAGTGCCGTGTAAGTTTGTGTATCATATGAGAAAATTATGCTCGTTACTTGACTGTGCAATGATAGCATACATTTGAATATACTGACTTGTTTTTGTTGAACAAATTTTCAGATTGCTGGATAGAGTTCAGTCCGAAGATCCAACGTGGAAAGACAGTGGTACAGCATTTATCACGTCTGTAACACGATTGCTGGAAAGATTGCTAGATTACAGAAGCGTTATTCAAGGCGATGAGAACAGAGATAAGCGAATGTCTTGCACCGTCAATTTATTGGTAGGTGTAATTGATCCTTTAAAAATATGTTTACAGTTGGTTCGATAAAGATGCAACGTTCTCACACTCAAACTAAGTTTAGGTACTTAAGTAACATACGTCCAGTTCAAGTAACAGATGACTATAAAATCAATCTATTATTAATTGGCAATGTGTTAATGTCATTATGCTGTTTGTTAATTTGCTACTTGTAGCACTGCAGTGGCTTAAAGGGTGCTAAATATACCAACTGCAAATCATATTCAAGCGTTAGACACATGATGTTTTACAGAAAGTCTTGCATCATAAAACTTACTGGAACATTCCTCAAGTTCTCTTTGTGTTCGCTTGTCTTTTGACACACGAGTTTGTGTTACCTTCAACACACTTATTGAATAACAAAAATGGGTATATTTCTGTGTTTCATCCAGAACTTTTACAAAAACGAATTCAATCGAAAGGAAATGTATCTACGCTACATCTATAAACTTCATGACTTGCATCTGGCAGCTGAAAACTATACAGAAGCCGGCTTTACGATGAAATTATACGCTGATCAGCTAGGATGGGGCGCAACAATGTTACCACCTGATCACGCACATCCTCAGCAGCCAGAATGGCAAAGGAAAGAATTGCTCTATCACCAGATAATTCATTATTTCGATAGAGGCAAATGTTGGGAGAAAGGAATACCCCTGTGCAAAGAATTGGCTGTGTTATATGAATCGAGATTATACGATTACGCTAAGCTTAGTCACATATTAAGAACCCAGGCAAGATTCTTGGATAATATTCTTACACAACTGAGACCAGAGCCAGAGTACTTCAGAGTAGGCTTCTATGGACTAAGCTTTCCGCTATTCGTCAGGGTACGTTTGTTATTTCTAATAACAAAATTTCAGCAGAATTGCAAACCTGAGTATATTTAAAAATTCCAGTACCTAATTATTGCTTTTTTTTGTATCTTAGAACAAACTATTCATTTATCGAGGTCTGGAGTACGAGAGGATTGGCGCCTTTACTCAACGATTGCAAACTGAATTTCCAAGCGCACAAATTCTGATGAAGAATTCACCACCCGACGAAACTATTATTTCTTCCGAGGGCCAATGTGAGTTTACTGAGTATATTATATCCCGTGAAAATTCTCAATTTAATAATTTCTGATCATGTAGTACAAGTATTCTTCTCTAAAATCCTGTAACACAATTCTAGTTATTCAAATCTGCAATGTTAAGCCAATACCAGAGGAGGGAAGCCTTGGTTACGGTATGACGGAAGTTCCCGAGAGAATAGTGGCATTTTACTTGGTGAACGACGTTCGAAAATTCACGTTCGATCGTCCTCTGCATCGAGGTCCAGTTGATAGGGAAAACGAGTTCAAATCTTTGTGGATCGAACGGACATTGCTAACGACAGAAGCAAAACTTCCTGGCATACTTAGATGGTTCGAAGTGATAGAAAAAAGAACCGAGCTTCTCGCTCCAGTACAATTTGCCTGCGAGACAATGCAATCTGTGGAACGTGAATTGCGAAAACTTGTTGCCCAGTATACGGCAGAACCCCACAGAAATATCAATCCGTTTAGCATGAGGCTACAGGGAATAATTGATGCCAATGTTATGGGTGGAATAACGAAATATGAGGAAGCATTTTTGACGCCAGAATTCTCGAGGCAAAACCAGGATGCTATTCCCCATGTAAACCGTCTAAGAAGTTTGATTCTCGATCAAATGAGCGTTCTGGAATCAGGTCTACTCTTGCACGGGCAACTCGCTCCTGCCGGTGTACAACCTTTGCATAAAAGACTGATCGAGAGATTTACTCAATTGAAACAAGGCTTGGGACCTTTGGCAAGGCAGAGAACGATGCACCAAGACAGCATCATCAAGTGAGTTTTGTATTTCTGATAAAACCAGTTCTGTTGAAGATGTAACGAACCTTTCACAATGTTATCCTTACAATCTGCAGTATTTATATGACTTCATTTAAATACTTCAGTTCACCATTACCGCCATTGCCAACAAATGAGAAGCAGCGTCCTGCTACTCTGGAAACAGCTGGTTCCAGAATATCTCACACGGACAGTGAAGGGCAGATGGAAGACGAAGGATTTTACACCAGAGTTGATGGCGCTCCACCTCCGATTCCGCAAAGAGAAGTGAGACCACGTTCTGTGGGCTATGGAACCACCCCGCCAAGACCGACCCATCAAAGATCTCTGAGTAAACCCATCAGCCCAAAGTTACCTCTGAGACATTCTTTGCCAACACCAACGGATGGAAGTGATCAGACTAGTATGAGGAACTCGTGGAGTGAACCGGGACCTGAACCAGCTCCGCCGTTGCCACCCAGAGGTTGCAGTAAGTGAAATTAGACACTACGTTGATGTGTTTTAGACCTAAAAATGATTTTCTCCAATGATTACGTGTTTGCTGTAATTCGTAACTCTTTTAGCTCCAGATAAGAGAGAATCGAATACAAGTTCCGTCGGTCCACCTGCTCCACCCAAGCGTCTTACACACAAACGTACATCGGATTGGTATACGGAGGACGATACGGAACAGCAGAGCGACCCTAATGACCTGAGAGATAGCGGTATTTCGACGGCCAGCCTTTCGGACTTCCAATCTCACCTAACAAATCTGAATAACCTAAGCTACGAGGATTTTGAGCCCAGGGCAAGGTGCAATGATGTTATGAACATTTCTCCACCTACTGTGATAAACGCTCTGAACGTTTCACTAACTAATTTTTCTAATAGCACATTCCAAAGCTCGCATACTTTTCAAAGTAGCTTCCAAGAGGTAAGTTGTTTGGTGTGAAATAGTATACCTTCTATTTAGTGCTCCTCTGTTTTTGTCATTCGATATTACAGAGCCTTCCAATTTTTTTCAGATAAGTCCACCGCCTATACCTCCTAAAGCACATCAAGACACTCCATCAGCTCCGTCAACTTTGGAAAGGGTCACGAGTCGTTCCCAGATATCTGGCCACACTGAAAACTACACAGTACCCAAGTTGCAAACACTTTCTGTAGCTTCTGATACAGAGAGTAGTGTTTAGCAATGATATTACGCTAGTCTCTTAGTATTTAGTAGCGGTGTGCGGGAGTCCAAAAGACAAGAAAAAAGACAAAATTGAAAATCAGCTTAATTATTAAATTAGACTTTGAAAACACAAAAATAAATATCGCATAATCATAATTATTATTGATATTAGGTGCTTAAAGTTTTCCTAATTCGATCAACTCGGTTATGTTTAGTCAATAATTTGTGCTGATTACTTTACCATTGGAAACGCGCTATATAAATATATGATTGAAACGCGGTAGTCTTATCTGTGCAGTTTAAGACTGAAAATATTTTGAAACATATGTATCTATATAATTATGCATGTGTATTGCTTATATTTATTCCTGCATTGAAGAGTCGTTAAGTCTATTTAACCAAAATTATTAAAAATTGATATCAAATCTTTTTATTGCTAACCAAAGCTGTTTAAGCCCGATGTATTACTGGGACTGATGCTTTCGTTCAACTGAAACCGAAATTGAAAACAAAATAGATTATTATTAATAATATTATTGCTATAATTAAGGATTCGCGCATCACCAGTCAATTTAGCCATAACAGAATATGTCACAATCTAAACGAGATTCATCTATTGATCAAAGTTTGAGGTATTTGATTTGACCCACTCACGCCCATATATTTGTACTTTATCGATGGTAGATCTGCTCAGTTATAATACGGGAAAGATTTGTGACCTTATATGCACAAGCAATCCTTCCAGCTAGACGTACATTATCAAGTTACCAACCAATTGTTTGTACACAAAGGTATCACTCATACACTCTTGCCTATAATACATCAACTACAATTATTGTAACACAACTTGATAGACAACTGTAAAAATGTGCTCGGAATATTCTAATGAATTTGCACCAACTCCACAATCTGGTGAAATACCATAGACTAAGACGATCGAAAAGAATATAAATTTTCTTTTTATACATTTTGTAATTAGACAATTGTATTTTACGCAGAGTGTACGGATACCTGAGCTGACTTATGAGTTCAATATGTTGTGAATAAATATTTGGTTGGTAACTATTTTCGATTGAGAAGTAGGCCGCTGCATCTTAATCTGGTGAGATATATTCCATAGTAATGGTAAGTCATTGATGAGTTTCTATCAAACTAAAAACAGATTCAGGTGTTGGAACCCGCAAGAATTTTACTTTAAAGACAACGCTCTTCCGAGTATCAATCTAACTATATTTTGTAATTTATTTATATTTTCCATAAGAATAAAAGTCATTTTTCAACAATATTGATTTATGATTTCGAATTCCTAATAATCTTCCACAAATTTATTGAATAGTTCATGTACCGAAGTTTGTTATACTTTTTCGCCTCACGATCTATTCACAATCAATCTGTAGAAATCTATACTATCAATCAATCTATAGAAATGAGACACTGAAAAATAGAATGAGTTTAGAGGGAAGATGAAGGATTTTGCAATATCGGAACCACTGATGTGGATTGCGAGTTTTCTAGATTAAATACTCCGATATGATTATGCTAATGGCGCTATGCTTCGTTCATTATCTGCATTACAATTTTAAATATCATACGAATTTGCGCGATGCCCGACGGTTCGTCTTCGGGAATTTGCCGTTTCTCAATCTGCACAATCTTTATATTAGAATATAAACAGAATTGTATTCATTTTCAGAGATGAAATGGTGTGAAGGATATAAATACCATATAACAATTACAGTACGGGTATATAAATTATGTATATTCTTCATGTTTCTCGATATAAATATATACAAAACTTGAGTATTATCATATAATATTATGTCTCGTCTTAAGAATTACATTGGCGTGGAGAAAAAAAACAATAGTAATATACCAAAAAAGTAGTAAAGTAAAACTACGTGGAATGTATACATTGCACAGTAATGTGTATAGAGAAATACTTAAGGTACGCAAGAAATGATTTTCGTGTTAAATACGTGAATGAAAAATGAGCTAGAGATCATTTTACCGGATGTTCAGTCCCGGCGATTGTCGTCATAATGACAGCAATAATTGCAAGAATACAAAACGTAACAATTATTAAGACAATTGCCGACAAATCCAGTTACGTAGAATCGATAATTCAAAGCTAAATTATTTTTAAGTTATGACAGATTATGATTAACAGGCACTCACACATATACGCTAATTAATATGGCTAGATTTTTAAATACAGTCATGGCAGCTGCATAAAATATACACAAAAGTCCATCTGCTTTATTAAATAAATGGCTAAAATTATTCTTTTGTACGGTAGTTGTGTAGTCAGGGATTGTCAGACTGACGTCTCCTCGTTAGTATCCTTCCTGAAATACCATTTCAATTAATTTTTCCTATCTGATCTGAACTCAAAAACAATAGTGAGTATTCTACTAGATACAGACTCATGGAGATTGAGATATTTTAATAGTCCGCTCACCTCCTCACTGGTTTCCAAAGCACCCACAGCAAGCAGGGAGAGAAAGTAGGTATATCATTATTTTAAAATGTTCCAACGCCACCTTTTCAAAGATCAAGTTAGCATTGATATCAGTTATCACTAAATCATTAATGATTTCTAAGTACCCAGTGTTTACGGTAATAGAAATTAGTCAATTGGTAGGAAAACTGGTGAGGAATAATATTTTACAAAAACAGAGAATAAGTAGGGAGGACATGCATTTTTTTAAGATTGTTTTATAATTCTAATATTTTTATAACTGTTAGATATTAAAATGAATGAACTAGTACTCACTCGGTCTCTGTAATAGTTTGTTCATATTGCTGCTGTTGTCTTAGCGCGGCTAATTCGTTGCTATGCTGTAAGTCGTGTGTCAATGAGCTAGACAAAATTCTTCCACTCATCGGTAAAATATATTCGGGAGTTTCCAGAACACTAGGAGTAATCTTCCCTCTCTTTAGGCTGCCGTACCGTTCTGAGCTACTTAAATTGTCGTGCTGCGAACCATGCAAGCTTTGACCTCGCTTCAAGCTACCATACCTTTCCGATCCACTCAAATTGTCATGATTTGAATTCTGCGAATGATGACTGAGGCTTGAGGCGAGGATCCTTGATGACATAGGCAACATGTAAGGCGTTGGTGAGATGGTATGATCTTCTTCTGCAGTGTACGGAAAAAGATATTTTTCACCAATATGGTGAAGTTTTTCTTCCCCCTCAGAGTAATTCTCATCTGGATGGTTCTTTTGCGGTGAATTCATTTCTGGATACGGTAACGGATTTGGACTTGAAGTTTTATTCGAGGCTATTTCATTGTCCGATATCGTGCCTCCTGACCATTGACTCCCACGTGCGTCGACTGTAATGAAATGCGTATCGATAAAAATGAATTGAAACATAAAAACAGTGCTGAATCAATGTTTTGAATGAACCGATTCAGCCTACCATTAGACGGTAAATAAGCTTCCGGCAGTTGCGAGCTCCATCTGGGTGCATAGATTGGTTTGATGTTTGGGAAAAGTTCAGAATTTGAACAGAGAATATTCAAATGATCTGAGGTTGGGTTGTTATGGATGTTGGGTAAATAGCTATGCGCTATCGACTGCTGAGTTGAAACACCCATATCCTTGTGAGATCTAGACGTAACATCTTCATCGTCACTACTATGCGAACTAGCCAAGTCCAAACTAGGACCTCCTCCATCAGCTTGCGAACCGTCCGAATCAGATTCAGAGTCTCTGCGATGTCTGCGAGTCTCGGGTGGATCTGTCGAACAAAATTTCAATGATAGTTAAAAAAAACTTTGACATCAATCCCAGATTGACAAGACAAAAATCAACAAACAGATTGGCCGGTATAATGTATAAACTGTAGAGCAGACCTTGTCTGGCATGCAGAGTAGAATGGTGACTTCTGGATGAGAGATAAGGATCTCTATCGCTGTTATAGTTGCTTGTCGATGTCGATGTATGTCTAAGATGTGTGTCACTTCGATATGGACTTGAACCAGTCTTATTTGTACTTCGCGATGTGGTGCTGCTTGTTGATACGCCAACGTGAACTCTCCTGCATGTTGATTCTGCTCCGCTATAGGCCGACGAGTATGCCAGTGCTGATCGCTACACAGTATTCAGAAGGGTCATGTTGAAAAATTTTGCGCATGCATTGAAAACTACTGTTGTGAATTGCTTTTCTTGGTTTAGCGAAAAATGTTGTTTCGGAATTACTTAAAACACCGAAAAAAGAGATAATTATGGACCTACCGAGTGTCCATTCACATTTTGGCTGCTACTTCCGTTTCCAATGCTTCCTTCTAGGAGCGGCGACTTTTTCCCAAAACAATGCAATAAACTAAGATATAAGTTCCGCCTAACTCTTCCATTGATGAAACAGTATCCAATCAGACTAAAAGCGGCATGAGTCAGGACAGCAATACTCAGTAAGTAAGACAAAGTTGGCGATTGTTCCGAAGCACTGAGTACTGCCAAAGACCAAACGGTCCCAAGTAATGGTAGCGAGGCGATTGACAGCCATAGCAGTGTCCTGAGGTTTCCAAAACCCATAATATGTTCTTTCAATGTGAACGCAGCACGAACTGACATTACAAGGATGCAAAGGTTTATTATAACAGCAGCACAGACTGGTCCTATTAAAGCCCAAATAACAGGCTCGTAGATGGACAGCCAGCAACTGAAAAAAGCGTTAAAATTGAAACGTATGCTCGAGTGACTAGATAGAAGAGAAGAAAGGTGTATCTTACAAGTAAAAATTTCCGTATTGATCAGCTCGTACACCGACAGTGAGTCCAACGATAACAGCTGGTAGTCCATACCCCATTGTATAATAAAATCTCATTTGCCCGTGGTTTACGTCGCGCATTTCGGTCAACATTCGATAGAGATGTACCGAGTCTACCAAAGTCCAAGAAAAGGTGCTGAGCCAGGCGTAATGTAGACTGATAGCAGTCAACTTGCACGGGAATTCGTTTGTGACCAACGGATTTCTAGCTTTCAACGCAATCAGGTATAGCAGCTCAGCTATGAATACACATAGGACGAGATTTTTATGTATACTGTTCGAATTAGTACCACCTCCACGTATCAGAGCGAGAATTAGCAACGTGGACAGCAAAAGGGGTAGCGCAAGAACAAACGCGCTGTAACTCGTCACGTCTTCCAACAGAGACGGCTCAGGTACATATTCAAGATCTAGAACGTCGGTCAAGAGTGCAAACGTTGCCAGGTGTAGGCAAGAACAGTTTATTATTGAACCAGGCGTCAGCATAGTGTCGTCAATCTCGGTTGTGCAACCCATTCGACTCCATTCTCCGTATCTGTACAGTAATGAAGATTAAAATTTTTTCAACGATATCCATTGCATAAGGATGAGGAATAATTCAAAGTTTATAAAGCGACTTACCCTCTTGCTGTACTCCAGTGAACACATTGGGGATTGGTTCTCGTTTTAAAACCATCATCCTCACTGAGCCAAAGCCGGATTTGGACGGGAGACTGCAGTGGAATTCCAGTTAAAGACTCGTGCCCGTTTGCACTCGGAACCAGGATTGATACTGTTACGACTGGGGATCCGACTGCTATTTCTACCCCCCACCTCATTGCTACCGAATCATCGAATCTGGAAGTCACGTAAGTGTGAGTTACAGCGGCAGTATATAGCTCATAACTGCATTTAGCCAAAACGACTAAGACTCTAACCGGAAATAATTTAGAATTCGCAATACAAAGTCAAGGTATAACAATTCTGTAAGAATGAATAATATGTGGCGGAAAAATCATTTTGTCTCACCTTTGAGGCAACAATGCGCCCATTTCTCGATATTGGACATAGCTTATGACGGCTTTTCCTGTGCTCAGGCTGTTCTTGACATTCAATTCGCCTTGATTAGGTGGTTTAATTCCAAGCAAATTTAATGGCACTTGAATTTTAGAATACGGATCGAATTTGTTGGGATCTTGCATGTAATTATTGTATTTTGGGAAACTGACTGAAGGCCCTAAGTGTGTCAAAGAGCTCAAGAAGCTGGTGGTATCAGGTAAAACTACTTTTTGATCAGCCCCGCCTGGTCGCGCCGTTGATTGGGTGGGGTCCTCTTTGTAATCTGCTGCTTCATATCCGAACAAACTTTCCGAAGTTACGATGTCCAAGCCCAATACTGTAGTGAAAACAAAGAGAAAAGTCTTCTTGTTAACAAATAGGTCAAGCGCTGCGTGTATCTACCATTTCTTCAAAA
This sequence comes from Diprion similis, assembly GCF_021155765.1. Taxonomy (NCBI): domain Eukaryota; kingdom Metazoa; phylum Arthropoda; class Insecta; order Hymenoptera; family Diprionidae; genus Diprion; species Diprion similis. The sequence continues at coordinate 23,476,192 of NC_060112.1, read as the reverse complement.
TATGCGATGATACCGACTTACCGACGTTAGGATCGACCACTTCGAACGGACTCGTGAAAGTGTCGTGCTGAGAGGCCGTCAGTGTCTTTAAATATTTGCTAATAGCCTCCAAGATCTTGTCAGGACTGTCTCCAGTCAGAGACTCAATTCTGCCCCAATTTTCCAAGTGTTTAGCTTCAAGAATAGCCCCGGATATCCCGACCAGATGCGATATGTAATCCTTGTCCTGGCTGTGCGTCAGGTTCAAGCCGGAAAGATTTTCTTCATAATTAAGCAGCGTGACAAGCAGCGATTCGGCGACTAAAATATCCGCACCGAACATGGCTTTGGTGACATTAATCGCCCTGTGCAAATCGGCTGCCATTTTAATAGCAACGTAAGTATTGAGGGAAAGTCCGTCAGTCTCAATGGCCGCCAACTGATGTCTGAGCTCCACAAAGGCTTCCGAAGTGCAATTGAACAAGTCCGGTGGCTGCCAGCCACCGAGAGTGTCGTCGCAGGACCTGGCCGACCTTCCTTCCGCTGTACCGGGACAATCCTCTACCGCAGTAACGCCAAATTTAGTTCTGGGCCACCAGAGACCCTCGGAATATGACCTGGGGCACCCGTCGTAGATAACTTCGCACCCGCGATGCGTAACCTCCGCGTAAGGATTCGGACAAGCGGTGCAGGTCCTGCCGATCACCCCGGTGCGACACCTACACTGTCCCGTTTCCGTATCACACCTGGGACCAAAGCTTCCAACGGCATAGCACTCGCACGGTGTACACTCCGTCTCGCCAGGTGGTTGATAATGGTTCTCCTTGCAGTAGCATTCGCCCGTCGTCTTGTTGCAGGCCGGATTGTAGCCTCTCGTCTCGTCGCAGTGACATGGACCGCACACCGGACTACCCCACCAGGTGGCTGGACACGGTTGGTCCGTCCTGACCTCGCAATACTCACCGGAGTACTCCTCCGACTCGCAATTGCACTTGTAGCCCTTCGGTTCCTCGACGTTTTCGAGGCACAATCCACCCTCGCTGCAAGGGTTCAGTTCGCAGACAGGAGTGCAGTTGGGACCGGCGTGACCGGTAATGCAGACGCACTCGTTGGACTCCCATTGAGCTACGCAGGTCGATGTCTCAGGACAGTTGATGCTGCATTCGCCCTCCGCAAGGCACCCAGATCCTACGTTCTCCTGAACCGTAGGTCGTTGCAGCAAGCTCTGATTTGATCCTATTCTGATGTCCTGGATGCACCCGTTGAAAAAGGGCAGCTCGGTATTGGTCATCTGGTCTGGACCTCCGACGAGTATTCGCCCAATGTAGAGGCCCTGCAGCTTCGCTGGCAGTATCGAGCTGATCGGTCTGTTTCTGTAGTCCATGTCGATCGAGACTTGACCGCTCTGCCAGACAATCTCAACGCGGTGCCACTCGCCGTCCGCGATGTTGGTTGAAGCTTGAATGATGCTTATGCCGTCCAACGACGCCTCGATTCTGCCCTCCTTTATGCTCAGCATCACCGAACTATTCTGACCAATTTGTATGCTCATTACGAACGCCTGACTTTCCCGTGTTCTCAGGCTCAGCGCGGTCATCCAAGGTAGCTGGATGGGTCTCAGCAGCGGATTGAAGCTGAGGAGACCGTCGGACTGGAACCTCCATGGCTTGCCGATTTGCTCGGTGCATTGAGGGCTCGAGAAGCCCTCTTCGCACTCGCAAATGTAGCCGGACCATACCTCTCTGCACTTGCCGTTGTGTTTGCAAGGCATCGAAGCGCAGAAAGCTCTCTTCTCGGGACAACCAGCAGTGGTACCGTTATCGGCAACGAACGAGTTGAGGTCGACGAATTGGTGATCGATATACAGATCGCTTATACACCCGACGAAGTCCTTGTTCCGTATTTGAAAACTCGATGGTATCGCCGGCAGACCGCCGACCTGCAGAGGTCCCGTCAGGTCTAAGAACCGATGACAGGTCTCGGTAACCAGGGTGCATCGCTGCTCGAGTATCTGCTCCCCTCTTCCCGCACACGACCATTTCTTACCAAGCTTCGAACCGTGCTTTAGGGCTAAAGCCACGTCGCAGTCGTCCAGCGATATCGTCACGGTTTTGTTCCAGTACGAGACTTCCACGGTGTGCCACTGGCCGTCCGACACACCCCCGACCACACTCGCCGACGCTCTGCTGACCTCGTCACCTAGTGAAAAGCTGAACTGAACTTGCGAGTCTATTACTTCGAGAGCGATGAAATCGTGCTTTTCGTTGTAACGTCCGTTGTAGAGCAGCAAGCCTTGCGACACCTCCGTAGCGAAACGGAGTTTCAGGTGCATTCTGTGTCGTTGTTTGAGCGATGCAAACGTCAGGAAGGTAGCGGGTCCGAAACTCCTTGCTTTCAGCTCGCAGAGGGGTGTTGCGTTCTCCAATACGGATACTGGACAGCCTTCGCAGATGAATCCACCGTTTGCTTTTGTCATACATTGGGAACTTCCTTTGCACAGGGTGGGTAGACAGCTGTCTTCGTTCAAATTGATCTCGCAATTATTTCCGGTGAAACCGTCAGGGCAACTGCAGGTGTAACCACCTTCGCGTCGTCGGCAGGTACCGCCGTTTTCACAAGGGTTCGAATAGCACAAGTTAACCTCGGTGTCGCACAAATAAGCTTCTCGACTGCCGGTAAAACCTGTTGGACATTTACAGGAGAATGTCGTGACCGGATAAATCGGCCTGAATAGAACTGTGTCGCTGCTAGCGAATCCGGAGGCGTTGCCGAACTTCAAAACCGTAACGCAGTCCTCAAAATTGAGGCAAGGCTCTCTCACGCAAAGATTATCGTCGAACGGTAAGACCGTGACGGTAGCAAGTCTCGCCAGAATTCCTCGGTTTAAGTAAACTCTTTCCTGAAGGAATTGGGGACTGTAGAACTCGTCATTGGATCCCGTTTCCGCTTTACGGGCGGAAAAACTAACGTTCAGTATCTTGCCGCGTACGTCTGTGTCCTCCTGGACGTTAAAGAGGTAAATATTCTCACGAGGACATGGTATGATCGCGGCAAGACCGTCGAGAAAGTATCCAAGCAAAGGGCTGAGGAAAGCCTCGACGGTCATTTCGTCTAGTCTGACGGTTATGGAATTGAACAGCATCGTGTCGGTTATCAGTCGCACAGAAAGCGTCATCGTCGCCTTGGCCTCGTTGACGCCATCCGTGACCGCAACTTCCATAGTTGCGACTCTGGGCACATTGGTGTTCAACTGAGGAGATAACGATATCTCGCCGGAGCTTTTATTCAGCGTTATCAAATTGGCGTTGTTCCCGGACAATATGCCGTACGTTAGTTTGTCAGTAACGTCAGCGTCGAAGGCGGGAATTTTGCCGACAGGACCGGAGGGGAAAAAGTCCTTGAAATTGTTAAACAGTATTTGAAAATCCTTGAGGACCGGGGCGTTGTCGTTGATATCGGTCACCATCACCTGCACCAGAGCGTCGGATCTCAGGGGTGGAGAAGCAGCGCGAATAACAAGCTCAAACTTCTTCTTGTGTGATTCATAGTCGAGTTCCTCGAGTGTGATCAGCTCGGTCCGATCGGCACCAGGTCGAACATTGAGAGCAAAGCTGTTGGCGTCCTCGCCACCGATAATCGAATACTGAACAACAGCGTTGGGTCCCTCGTCAGGATCGTGGGCGTATATTTCACCCACGGTAGAACCGATCGGCGAGTTTTCCTGGATGTAAAGCGTGATCTTGTCGCTTTCAAACACCGGCGGTGAGTCGTTTACGTCTTCGATTTTCACGACGATTGGTACGACGGAAGAGAGGCACGGCGATCCTTTGTCGAGGGCTACGGCTTCCAGGGAGTAACGCGCGACGGATTCTCGGTCCAGCGGCTTCGCAGTTCGGACGACACCCGAGGAGGGGTCAACAGCAAAGGAGCCGTCACCGTCGTCCTGAAAAGCATAGCTCACCTTCCCGTTTCGACCGATGTCCGCGTCGGTAGCAGCTATCCGGAGAACGCTGGTGCCGACCAAAACGTCCTCTGGAACCGAGCCCTGGTACTGGGTGGCGTCAAAAATCGGCGCATTGTCGTTGACGTCCATGACTGAAACCTCGACGCCCGTCGTGTCTGAGAGCGGTGGAACGCCGCCGTCCCTTGCAATGACGGTCAGAAGATATCCAGAGAGCGTTTCTCGGTCCAGGGCTCGTGTCGTGGTGATTGCACCGGTCTGAGGGTTGATCGTGAACTCTGACGCCTCTGGTTCCCCAGCTTCGCTGCCCAGGCTGTATGTTATCTGGGCGTTTTGTCCGACGTCGGAATCGGTTGCGCTAACAACGAGAACCGTCGTTCCAACGGTGGCGTCCTCGAAGACGGAAGCGCCGTAGGGCGCGTTCTCGAAAACCGGTGCGAAGTTGTTGGCATCGGATATGTTGACGTACACGAGAGCCGTGTCAGTCCGACCGCCCGAATCGGATGCGGTTACCGTCAATACGAATCGTTTTTCCTGCTTGTAGTCAAGCGGTTGAGCTATGGTGATAAGGCCCCGACCGTTCTGCGAAGTTATCGAAAAACGTCCCCTCGTATTCCCGGCCGTGATCTCGTAGTGTATCCTTGAATCCTCGTCGGGATCGGTAGCGGTTACCGATGCTACCGGCGTTCCCGGTGGGTCGTCCTCAGCGATGACGGACTCGTAGTTCTTCGGTTCGAAGACGGGGTCGTTGTCGTTTATGTCAATTATCGTTAGGACGACGGAGGCGCTTGCCGATCTCGCTGGCTCGCCGGAATCGGTTGCTATAACGATGAACTGGTACTTCGAGCACTGCTCCCGGTCCAGCTGCATTGTGGTGTATATCCACCCGGTTTCCGGGTTCACAGCTATCGGGAAGTTCTCCGTCGATGTCCCGGAGAAGTCACGGGGCCCGATGGAGTACTTTATCTGAGCGTTGAGACCCTCGTCCGCGTCGTAGGCTTGGACCTTGACCACGGAATAACCGACCGGCACCGACTCGGACACGGACTCCTGGAACAGGCTCGTGTAGAACCTGGGCGCGTTGTCGTTGACGTCCTTGACGGAGACGATGAACTGCGTCGTGTTACCCCTGGTCGGAGTACCGCCGTCCTGGGCGCGGATAACAACCCGGTAATTCTTCATCATCTCGTAGTCCAGTGGCTTGATCAGGATCACGTCTCCGCTCAACGAGTCGATCGAAAACGTGTTCTGAGTGTTCCCGCCCATTATGGAGTACCTGACCGCAGCGTTGACTCCCGCGTCCGAGTCCGTGGCCCGAATATGCGCTACCACAGGACTCGTAGTGTAATCGAGATCCTCGGGGATAAGCGCGGTGTAAGTTCGCTCGGAGAATTGTGGGTAATTGTCATTGTCGTCCTGAACGTGAACCACGAGGCTTGTGGAAGCGGTTTTACGGTCCGTCGGTGGCATGGCGAGGTCGGTCGCCTGTATGATGACGGTGTAGACTTCGGTTCGTTCGCGGTCCAGTCCGCTCCTGGTGGTAACGACGCCGGACCTCGGGTCGATCCTGAATGTCGACGAGTCCTCGGAAAGAGTGGTGGTGCCACCCCCGCTAGTGGATACGATCGAGTACTCGACCTCGGCATTCCTCCCGTCGTCTTGGTCCGTCGCTTTAACGACAACGACAGTGGTGCCGACGGGCACTCCCTCCCTGACGGAGGCCTCGTACTCGTTCAGTTCGAAAACCGGGGCGTGATCGTTGGTGTCGAGGACGTTAACCTGCAGGGTCGTGGTCCCGGTTCTGGGTGGAAAGAAATCGTCGACGGCGAATATCTTGAGGTAGTGCACGTTGCCGCTCTCCCTGTCCAACCTGGCCCTCGTCGTCACTCGGCCCGTCGCCGCGTCGAGCATGAAGAGCGCCTGCGACCTCGAGTCTATCAGGGAATTCATCGAGTACCGAACCGCCCCGCCCTCGGGGTCCCGGGCTCTGACCACGGCGACGTTAAGCCCCGGGTCCTTCTCCTCGTCGACGTTGGCTAGGTACAGAGGCTGCTCGAAATAGGGCGACTGGTTCCGCAGCTCTCTTCGCACCCTGCGACCGAGGTCCGTGTCGTCGAGCTGCTGGTGATGGAACACCACCTTCAGTCTATGCTCCGCGTCGGCAAGGTGAGGCGAGCCGCACTTGAGCCTCATGGAGACCGATATCTTCCAGATAGGATCGACCAGGCACTGCTCAGCGGCCGATACCAGGTCGCCGGCTGCACCCTCGACCAGGAATCTCGGGTCTGCGACGCCGCCCCATTTGGTCTCGCACTCCTTGATGGCGGTTGAGGGCAGGAAGTCGCTGAGGGCTGCGACGAGCTGCGAGGCCCTGAGACAGACTTCGGTGAACCTGTCGGTACTCGGCATCGCGTAGGAAGCGAGAGTCTCCGGCATCCAGCCTTTGGTCGCAGCTAAGTCTTGATTCTCCCCACCGCATCCCGTGATTAATACTCTTAAGGGTAAACTATAGTAATCTATGGTCGGTCGGCCCAGTCTTGAACTTGTTGAGTCTATGTAGAAGGTGAAGAGTCGCGGGTACTGGAGGCCCTCGCACCTGAGACTCTTCGCCAGCGTTACACGGCCCGTGTGCGGATGCACCTTCAGCAGCTTCCTCGCGAACCATGCAGTCCTGTCTACAGATGCTTCGTATTTACGCTTCCCTCCGAGCTGAGGCACTCCGGCCTCGAATACTACGGTTCCAGGTTCTAAACTCGACGACAATACCGCCAGATAGCCTTCCACGAGTGGCCATAGGCCAAGAAGGCACAGAAGTATCCATGTTGCTCTTGCCATGTCACGTCGCGGTCCCGATACACTGCATCATATACTTGAACATCTTATTCCCCTAGTCTCCACTTCCACTCCGAACAATGATCCGCATTGTAATTGTCACGTGCCGATTCGATGTCTGAAACAAAAAGGATGATTCAATTTAAATCATAATATAAGCTAAGGTTGTAGTGTAATGACTTAGGTATATGTATATGTATAATAACAGAGTGGTTAGCATTGTACTTTGGTCTTGTTTGTTTCGCCTTTATTTCAACTCCAATGAACTTCTCTCTCTTTCTCTCTCTGTCTATTCCGATTCATTACTTCTACATTACATCAACTGTGTAAAAAGGACGTGGTGAGAGAACTTCGTTTAGAGATTGGTTCCACTTTCGGATTCAGTCTTCCGAAAGAATTGGTAGGTGAAAATCGTTGAGTCGTTACAAATGGAATAAAGTTGGCTAAGTATTGTGGGCAACGATGTATGTATAAGATATGGATACTGCACGCGTGGTGCGAGTAATAATTATTCTATATACCCGTGTGTGAAGGTAGCTACACCTCTACCGGCGAATCTCGCGTGTTTAGGGAAATTTACGACTGCAAGACGATGAAATAACGCGCGGCGCAGCGGGAATCGAAACGACTTTGAAAGTTTTCGGTTTACATGCGAGGTTTGGGTGTGCATGGGCGTTGGACAGCACCTGCACACGTATAAAAACTACGAGGATGAGACGAGACGTGTGAGTATAATTTCGACGGGTCTACTATGACTCCGGTCCGAAACACGAAACGAACGAAGGGAGAGGAGGAGGCCTTCGGAACTATTAATTACGAAGGAGGCGGCTGACTTGTATGGAATCCGGTCCGTCCAATTATCTTAGGGCCGCTTGGCTCTTACTTTTTCGGGATTTAGGGTTTCGGTGGGTTTTCTCGCCCCGCCGAATCGACGAGTTTATTAAAACCTTCAGCTCCTCTTCCATATCCTGCACGAATGGACGATGCACTCACGTGCATTGAGTGCACGATTCGCTGAATATTTCAGATTTTCTTTTTCTCTGTCTCAACGTGTAATCATAGGGGGAAAAACTTGTTTATGCATTATACAAACACCCTGCAACGCGTCGCCGTGCAGGCTAGACGAATAGCAGGTGGAAACTCGGACTCGTATACCTGCATGTGAAATATATACGTGAGTATATTTACGTAGGTGCGTACTATACGAACTTGAAAGCCTACGCGTGGTTATGCACATAAAAGTTCTTTTATTTCGATTAATACATCTCTGATTTCATAATTTCGCATCTAGTGTGCAATACGATTGTAACACACAAAATTAATTAGCTATGGCCCCGCATGGGATTACGAAAAGCGTGAGATTTTATCGCTGAAAAAAGAAGTAGAAAAAAACCTAATCAATAGGCTAGTAATCCTGCTGCTGAATTTTGCTCGTGATTAACGATAAGTTAGACCGTATTTTGGCGATGTTTAAAGCGCAAAGTGTGGGAAAACAAAGATATGAAATATATTTAGTAGTAGATACATAATATATATGGTATTCGGGTGTCGGCGCGGTCATACTTTCATTTAATTATACCTATACTGTATCCCCCAACGTTAAACTCGACGAGTTGTTTTGCCGGCGGTATATGAGCAGCCAGCATAAGCGAGCGGGAGCTGTGAATAAACGTGCGGATAAAAATCGTTTCTAGATTAAGTTTCGAGGGAACAACTTTATAGGAGAGAACGCTAATCGTCGATCGGTGGAATAACGCTGAGAGGAACAGGTTTCAGGCGTATAAATTCCTACGTGAAACGGCGTTGCCGCGGTTTTAAACCCTTCATCGGTATATATTAGCATATCAGTTTATTTTTATTTTTTTTATCACATACTCACGCCGGGTTTGAATACGTACGTTTACAGGAGAATACAGGAAAAGACCAGATTCCCGAAAGATATCTTAATCGCGTTTTGCTCCGGGTATCATGACATTACTACATTTCTCTTATATCCTTTAAATATTCAACTCCTTTCTACGATAGTTTCGTCATATTACTCGCTTCCGAACACAGCGTCGGTAATATTTAAATCGCGCACGTATATACGTGATACGCAATTCAAAGAGTGAAATGTGAATAACCGTCGTACGCTGTACCTTGTATGTACGCATCTACATGTATGTATGTACTACGTACGTACATCTAAGTTCGTTTCACCCAAGCGCACGCGGTATAGATATCGGACAGGGTTCTGACTACACGCTACAAAAGAGTAGCACCACTTCAGCGAGGGTGAGTGACTCATGTATTGCTTCGACGTCGCGACGCCGAGCGTCGAAATATCGATCTTCCTCCCTCGAGCGAGCCAATGAACGGGGGATGCGTCAACAGCACTCGTCTTGCATCCAAATCCCAACTTTTATCGCGCAAAAAAACGAGAGTGCGGAAGGGTGAGCGTTATTGTATTTTTTTCGTTTGCCTGATATCGACAACTCGCAACGCGTGACCAGAATTTTACGAACCGGCTTTTGTCTCTTCGAATTTCCCGCCCGTTCCCCGTCGTTGTTCAACTGTTTTATTCCGAATTTCTACGAATACGAATAGGCTTCGCTCATCTACGCGTACGCCCCTCTGCCTCTGCATGAAACGGATACCGGTTCCTGACGTTACAGTTGCCTGCATCCCAGGCGTTCTTCTACTACATCGATACGCGATACCTACTCGTCAAATAAACTGTACCAAGGTGGAAGGAAACACCTAATTGAGCTATGCCTACGGTAGTGGCAAGCAAGAATCGGGATCACGGCTCATCGCAACGGAATCATAACAGAGCGTAAAACGTCTCTACGCGTACTATTCCATGCATCGATCACTCACTTTACCGCTCAGCTAACCGAATCGATGCAAATTTCGACATCTCCGGGCTTGGATAACGGTTATTTGATTTTTCAATGCTATGAATTTACTTATCGAATACATACACCCGCGCACGGTGCATTCCCAGAAAAATCAATCAGTATACTGTTTGAAACTCACATTGTCCTGCAGCGTGTGAAAGATTATGCCGTTGATTGTAATTCCTTTCTTCTCTATTTCGAAACCACTACAAAGAAATTCAAGATTTGACTATACACCCATGTGGAAGTTTTGAACTTTTGAGAACGAAAATAACTGCCTTATAATCCATCGGTTAAAATAATTCGCGTGATTCGAATGGCATACATCATGGATGCAGGGTCGATCGACTTAAAAACAAAAGACGCCCGTTTTTCTACTGTGCGAGTAAACAGCGAACGTTAAGATAGCAAGAAGGTGCATGGGGGCTTAGTTCATCCGGTTGCAGCAGGCACGTTCGTGCATTCTAGTTTCGCAGGATCATTATCCTCGAGGGGAACGAGCGCCCTGGTCGCAATTAACGCTGCAGGTATTTTTTGTCGTGGGAAAACTGAGGTGGCGGGGTTTGTCGAGTCCCGGGCGGTGAGCGCGTACGCACGCCACACGCATAAGATGCCATTCAAAAAGGTCACTCACCGCCCCCTCAAGGCCGTCCAAGTGCTTGCGTATCGGGTCAGCTCACATTATTCCTGAGGTCGAGACTTCGCGCGGTTTGATAATTTCACCACCGGGAAATTGTGCGAACGAAAAGTACACGCCGAGAGACCCTCGTCCCATACACCGAGCTCACTGCCCGCTCTTCTAATGTCAAGTCGCGTCAAACCACCACACGCACTTCACGCACTGCACAACCACTTGCCGCGTCTTGGGCTCAACTCCCGGTCATTTCTTCTATTCGTACACACGGTGCACACGCACTTCAAGACGGGGGATTTCTACCTCCGTGCAAGCACACCCGTCGGACGCGCATACAATACCTTGGAGTACGGCCAGCCGATTCTGACGGAGCGGCGTCGACGCACCTGGCGGCTCTGCCGACAACCAATGCGTGGACACGCTTATTTTTGCTTGCAGATTCCTGCTTTATCGACGTGCAGAGATCCAGCGTCGTGCGCCTTATTGCAGACAACTTGTCATACGGTCCTGTATGCGCTGCCTCTTGTGCATGATTACAAATTACTTAACAATACCATCCGCTTATTCTGATGTACGGCATCGTTATTTAGTATTCTCGAGCTGATGATTTTTCGTGTTATGAAACGGCAGTCAATAGGTAAATTTATGGTTTGGTTAGAGGGTGACGGTTCAGATTAGTAGGAATTGAGAGTTACATTTTGTACGGCTGAATGTAATGGTTTTGCTGCTAATTTGTGGGTGGTATTTGGAATTTTTTAGACCCGTTTTCGTCGTTGCGATATCGAAGAAATTCCGAAAACGTGAGGATTGACAATTAGCGGTAGCAGAACGAGATTTAACACATTTATAATTAGTGAGATTAACTGTGATTGAGCCATTTACTAATCTATGTATATACAATTGCTTTCGATGATCAGCAATTTAAACGACTGCAATCATAATAAAATGCATATTTATGTGGAGGCATTGACATACAAAAGATAACTCGAATCAATGGAATGTCAATGTATGTGCGGTATTAATTTCCAGGGACGGGGACTTGAAGAATCTCACGGCGTGGAGTTCTTTCAGACATTGACGTAGAGGGGTGGTTCGACAAACACCAAGTTTTTCTTTTGACTAAAAACTGTGGAATGGAAAGATGTGTTTGAAAATTTTCAGATAAGGGTAGTACGTGTATTGAGAACAAATTTCAACCCTTCTGTAACGAAATCAATCTTCCGCCGATGGGGTTCTTCAACAGTTCATATAAATGTAGCTTTAAGATTCTGAATTTGCAACAAACCTTTCAGGGTATGGAATTTCCACACCGTGAGTAATCAAGTTGTGGCGTTTTCCACACGCTCCGAACAAAAGTCGCCAGCGCTGTTAATTTCAATGTAAAATAAAAACATACATGAACATCAATCAATTTCTATCACATATACTGAAGTGCGATAAGGCGAGCGCAGAGCTGTATAATATAGTTATCTCGCTTTGCTATATTCATACCCAGCAGGAATCAAAGGCGGTTCAGTGTAATTAGCCGTAATGCCGTATAATTAGCTTAATTAAATGAGAAGACTTACAATTAGATTATTCGAGCGGTGTTACAGCCTCGATTGCATCGCCTGGATATCGAATAAATTTTCCACACAAAGCGCTGCTTACACGAAGGACAATATTAAAAAATAATCGTGGTAGGATAAGCAAAATGATTTTAATCGCCCAAAAATAATAAACGATGATTTTATTAGTCGTTACTACTTTTTACTCCACTGCGCGTAAAGCTTATTATTGCAAGAATAAAATATAAGACAGTTGTGTAGTGTCCCAGACACGAAGCTGCGAAATTTGCAGCAAAGAACAACGTTCATCAATTCTTTAAGTCTTCCTTATATTCGCGACTTCTTGGGGTTTTTTTCCTACGCAAGCCGAATTGAAAATTATATCATAGTCGAAAATACGTATATTGTGAAAGAGAAAATAATTACAGTAGGAAAAGAAATAGTAGACAATTGATAAACAAATGAATAATGCACGCAGGAAATACGTCTAGACTGTGAATACAATCATAATGAAGTGACGATACGATCACGGAGTCACTTGTGGCGATATAACAAATAAACAGTACAGATAAATATTTGGTACTAAAGTTATAGGAAAATACAATGCCCAAGTCATATCAAGGCCCATTCAGAATATATTAAGGCAAAAGACCCTTCACGGAGTGTAGTACACACTTATAGAACGGTATCGATTAAAGTGTGGAAAAGCTAAAGAAAGCAAAGGGTATATTGAAAACATCACCAGAAAACTACAGAATGAAAAGTTACAGGCGCAAGAAGCGTCACTGATTAACGAAAACTGTGTGATATATGAGAAGAATTATAAATCGCGGAGTATAAATCGAAGTAATCCGAGTGGGTAAATTTTTTAAATTTAAACCTTCGCAAACAAATATTCAATTCTATTTGGGTTCGTTTTATTCATATGTACGTAGATCGAGCTTCATTTTGCATTTTTTTCTATTAGAATTAACTAATAAGAAGCATAATTGTTACTGACAATTGTGGCAACCATTACAGTCAGTGACATAACTTGAGTTGTCCGCAATACATTAATTTGTTCGACCTGATATTGCGGACTGTATTGACTTTGTTTTACTGTAAGCACCACCGTCCGTCGGACCGATTAAAAAGCATGAAAGCTGCACGTATAAACTGTTTAATAAACGAATATGTAAAAGTATATGATTATAGCTACTGTAATCTACTCGTCCTTGTTCTATATTTAAAATTGCAGTTAAAAAATATTCATACGAACTTGATGAACATTTAGACAATCAAATAACTTAACGTAGTAAATGGAGCAAATCTGTAATTAGAATCTGGATTTTGTATTTACAAGTAGAGATTAACTTAATTAAATAAATATTTTCTTGTTTATTAAAAATATTAAAACAATTTATAATTTGTTATTTGATTAAATGGTTCATTTATCGATAGCTTGGTAACCTAGGCTGGTATCTACCCGATGATTTTCTTGATTTTGATCTTCACAGCAGTCTTCTGGGAGCTCCATATAATCATTACGGTCCCTGTACAGAGTAATAATAATATAATTATAAATTGTACTCCAATATACGTAAATAAATTAACATATCTAGATATACATATACAATTATAAAATAAAGTAATGTTTTATGATCAAGTTTGTTCTTTTATATTTTCAAAATCAGACCAAACTTTAATGGGGCGCAAGTATGAATGCAATAAAACAGAAAAGTTTTATTATCGAATGAAATACTTTTCAAATCGACGATAAATAAAAAACAAAAAATATCAAATACCTCTAATGACAGCATACATTGTCAAAACAAGCTAGTGGCACATCAATTTTAGGAGAGATATCCCCCCCTCCCCCCCTCTCGCCACCTCCTTCTACTCATTTTCTTTCACCTTTGCCCCGGCGTGTCAAGTGTGGCATAACATTGTATGTAAGATATAAGTTATCTATTTAGACTGTTAAAAATCTTTTATAAATTAGTTATAATCATTTCTCAGTCCCTCTTCCCTCCCAGTTTTTACAAAGCGAAACTGATAAGTCGTCTTTTCAAATAACGATGTCTGAGCTAATTTGACTGCAAAATATGCATGGAAACAAATTTTATATGCAAATTATAGCCCAGATCCCCTTCAATAGTCGAGAATTATTTTTTTTTTTTTTTATAGAATTAGTTTTGATAAGATTAGTGAATTAAAATGTTAGTTACGAAATACAGTAAAGTTATAAAGAATCTAAAATCACTGTACGTACAAGCCTAAGATCAGACGTTCCGGTCGTTACTCATATAATTTGAAGGCAATCGAATTATCTAACTGATAATCACCAGACATAAGTCAACCTTCTTTCAATACATACTTGCTATTTTATTATACATTTTGTTACTGTGAAGCCTTTGCAACCACAGATCAAGAATGCAGTGTTAATACTGTACTATAGTGTTCGTATCAATAGCTAGAATAATAACTTAAACAAGTATAATAAAAAATATTTCTTTTATTACATTTAATTTAGTAATTGTTTAAGGTTTTGAAAATTTTTATAAAGATAGCAGTACCTAACATATGTTACAGCAATGACGGAGATCTATTGTCATGATGGAATTTGTACGTAACATGAGAAATCGCCATAATGTGTATAATATACAGTGTACACACATGCAGCATGCAAATTGACGTGCACAGGTATATTAAATGTCATAAGTAAATATGCATATAAATTACATGTATTAGGTATGGGCTTGAAACAGATGAAATCAATGCTGATACTGGAGTTGCACGGTTTTCTCTTTTTCCCTTCGGTCCTTAACAGGCTGCGACATTGAATAAGTAGTGTTTTCTTTGCCTTACCATTTACTATTTGCAAGAGGGACTACAGTAAGTGGATGCAATAGTCTCATCTGACCCAATCACATGTAAACTGAAGTAACCGTCTTGCCGTTTCCTGAGAAATAAGGAACTGCGTCTAACTATGGGACCGATCAGAATTTACCATCGTGAATGCTTATTCTATGATTTCTAGCTACTGTAGCTTACATCGCCTCATGTTCTACGATCTAAACTCTGGGTACAGTCTAGCCTGATTATAGATGGATCAGGCACTGGGCAGGTACCCAAATCTATAAACATAACTTCCAATTAGCGTACATTTGCATCATACAAAAATTATGACAACCATCGTTCACTCTCCGGCGACCATAAACATACATGATTGGATGTTTGTTCTACAAATGGTTTATACGCTTTATTTTCTCGCATGAAAACTGTGCCCATTGAAACGTAAGATGGAGACAGATGAGCAGGTCATAGATTCATCGAATTAAGCTTTATTTTTTAACGATTATTATTTTGAATATACGTATAAAATGAAAAAATGGGTGTAAAATGCGTTTTTAAAACTTTACAAATACTGTATTGAATAATACATAACATTCTTGGTCTACACACAAGAACACCTACGACATGATACTAAAATAAGCGTATTCTGATGTTGCACCAATTTGATGCGAAACTTTTTCAATGAAATCCAACACAAGTTTTTTTGGAGTCGATCTGTATTTAAGATATGGGTATTTCAGTTTTCTTTTAAAGGATTGTAAATTTTTTTATATGGAATCTTGTTCCCATTGAAACGAAATATTCAGAGACAAGAAGCGTTGTAACAAACATAATAAAATAGTATTTACACCAACACTATTGTTCTATTCACAGTGACTTCTTTTGTGATAATTACGTTTCATGAAAATTTACACGTTTAGTATATTTGCTTATTGTCCGGTTTCCAGTTACACAATTAATATCATCTATTATAAGATGGAACAAATCTCACAGGGTACCTAGCCTGGTATTTATAGAGGATTTTCTTAAGGATAATGAGCGGATATTTTACTACAAAAAAAAAATGACAATTTTGTACACAGCATGCTTTACAGACAAGAATATACATACGATGTTGGGAAACATCATTAGGGAACTACAAAATTGTACCAGAAGAATTTTCTAATCATTCACGTACGTGACATTAAGACGCTTTGGGAACATGATTATAATAAATATGTATATAATATATATATATATATATACGAATAAGTATGTATACGTGTAGGTATATATGTGGGCTATAGACACCACCTAATTATGTAAAAATAATAGTAACTAAAGCACACAGTGTTTCGTTTCACTATCATAAAAAAAACTACATAGACACGTATCTACATTTCTAACAACCAAAGAGTATAATAAGAGAAAATGAGTACTTGTCTCCTTACTTCGCATTGATGTTAACAATGCATAACATACAAATTTAAGTACAAATACTGTCGGTCTAATTTTATTTAACTAATTTATTTTCTTTTTCAAGCTGAAGTTTACACTGAAAAATGTTAACATTCTCAATTCAATAAATATTCCTCACGTTATATTACAGAGATTTATATACAAAAGTGTAACAGTTTTGAACTCTTGTATCTTATTATACTCTTCTAAGGTACTACCAAAAATTCATCTACGTACATCACAATCAACTATACTGCGATATGCAGTTCATTAAGTAATAAATATGTATAAAAGGTGGAAAAGGCATGACGTGTAAGCTAAAGTTGTACCGCCGTAAAGTTGTACTATACTCGTCCTTTCAGGTCAATCTGCTTTTCGCTGGCGTGTCTGTAAAGGTAAAAACTCTTGCTCTACCCCAGTTCCAGTTTCAGCAGCGAATCGCTTTGCAGCGATATTTGGTAACAGATCTTAAAGTTTAAGTCCGGCAGGGTTTGATTCTAAAAAGTACCTTTGCCTAATATTCGACAAATTTATTCTCCAATTGAAAAAATTATGTTGAGTTTCGCCACAATAAACGGTTTGCCAAAATATACTTGGGGCCAATTTTGTTTCATTCATTTTCTTTTGGCTCAAGCTGTAAATGATTCTTATTGCTAACCCAGAAAAAAAAATAGTATAACGAGCTAAATCATGCAAAGTGCATATCAAAGGTGTGCGGATTAATTGTTAAATAAAGCTGGTTAGTAAAGCAAAAGCTGACATGCAATAGTTTGGCACAATATTTCTGAACATATTCCCAGATAAACGTTTAGCAAGCCAAGATATTTCAATCAATAGTAAAACTTATTAGAATCGGGACCGATTTTAGATACTTTCACATACCTGTATAATACATAATGCTGTACAAGGAAGAAAATGTCAAAAGCAACGGAGAAAAATCCTAGTCCAAACTTTGTTGGATCTCCGAAAATGCTGTCCCAGTCATCTGTCGGAAAATATCGAATATCATCTTTTGGGAAAATCCGATAGAGCGTGTACGAATACGACTTATTTGGCCTTGAAACTTGGCAATTCAAACTTTGGAATATATTCCAATGACATTTGAAAAAATTTTATCTTTAAAATGATATCAGTTGACTGTAAGTAAAACCTTCAATTGAAAGTAAATATAATATTGTTTTAACGAATTTTTGTCTTCATTTTTACCATAATTGTATGCATCGAGTATCATTTGCAGCATCGATAACATGCCGCCGGTGAAATCCAAAAATATATTCCCGATACTCCATCCTATCGTTGATTTTCTTTTGTAATTATAAAACGCCTGTGGTACATATTTGATAAGCGTAATAGCCAGCTTTACGTAGCTGCAGTAATACAAAAAGTCTAACCATTTGATTGTGTCTACTCCAGCTAGAATTACTGAGACTAGTATAAATATTGCAAAAATTCCATGTATCACACGAGCCATTATTGAGACTCTCTGCGTCCCTCTCTGAAATTTAACAAATTACACTAAGTTACATAAAGTTTCGAACCAGTGTAGATTAATATCTGAATGTTTTATCATGCTCTGCCAATACCACAAAACTTTCAACACTGTTTAATATTTATTAAACGTATTTATTCATTATTTAGATGAGTTTTATTTGGATGCTATTGATTCCAGATGATACTACGCATCATCTGTACTTTTCTCTGTAGCAATTTAGTTTGTAGGAATGAATAATGAAGAGTGTAATATCTACTGCGTTACTCACAATCAGTCAGTTGTTAGTTTATTTTTGCTAAGATACGGACGAAACATCTGATCAAATGAAAAAAACTTCACATTCCTTCAGCAGTGTCTATTTGTAATCAGTAGCGTGGAAAAAAACTTGACTTTTTAAGTAGGCCAAGTTCAAAGATCCACAAACTGAGTTGGTTTGATAAAGTAACATACTAACCTCGTAAACGAAACACTGTAGGATTGTAACTGTCGTTGCAAACACGGCATGCAATGCAAAGACGACATCGTTCACTTTGACAGGGTTTAAACCCTTGGGATAGCGATTGAAATATTCTTGCTGTAAGATGAAATGATCTGATTAAGTTTGCAAACATATCGCCATTGAATCAGCGACGTGGAATTAATATTGTGCTTTCGAAATTTACCTCAATTTCGGGAATCCAATAGAGTCCACAGTTGAACAAACTGTACATCACAAAACCGACGATATTTAACGACAAGAAATCAAAATTCAGACCCACTACACTCTTGCGTTTGTAGTTGATGTAAATTTGGGGGTAAAAACTGACGCTCCATGCTAAGAAATACACCCAACCAACTACGACACTCACGTGACGCAGAAGCTCTGATTTTTCTATAGTCACACGTACGAAGGCATCGGTAACACTGAAATTAATATTTATAATGTGAATGAATTTTTGAATAAAAAATCAAGACATAAATTGGTTGGCGAATGGCTATTTGTGCAATTTCTTACTTGAAGTCAAAGTTTCCCAATCTATATTCAGATTCAGGTATTATTATAACATTGTAAATAGTCATTTTAGATTTTTTATCAATATTTAAAAGTATACTCGCGATAAAAACTTTCACAAATAATTTATGAATATAACAAATTCACTATTTTCCAACGAGCACCGTTAAATTTTGAAACACAGTATTTCACCTTCTTTAGGAACACGTCTTTACACGTCGAATTTCAGAAGAATACTGTCCAAGCATCATACTTGATCACAGACAAAGTTCAGGAGGTTATCAAGCGAAATGTGCACCACCACGAAACTGATAAACAATAAACATTGATACAACTATCATCTTCTTCAATAATTTGATCGTTTATTTTGATGGAAACAGAAAATGAGAGCACACCGAAATATTTCCGACAGCTTTCCAGATAACATCAGTAGGTCGAATGGTAAATAACACATATATGGTTACATCACCGCAATGGAAAATTTATTCAACCAATTTGAATTCAATTGAAAATTACATACTGATAAAACTATGACGAGACTGGATAAAAATATTTTGCTTTTTTCAACATGTATTTTCCTGTAGTATTAATGATTCGAAATGTTTGAGTAAACTGACATAATTTTCAGAGGTTTGCTTATACTTACGATGCGGCATCGCTGGGTGTAATATTTGCGGAAACTATAGAATAGCCCGCACTTAGACCAAATACTGTGATAGTCCATTTTGTGGTTGTGTTTGTAGCAGAGAGTGAAAAATTTGCTGGATCTGTCTTGACCAAATCTGAATGCTGTGTGTCAAATCTGACTTCTATGTCCTCAGACAATGAGTTGCTGGAAAGATATCGTGACAATCAATTATCGACTATCGTACGGATGTGATTAGCTTGAGTAAGACTTCCAGGCAATTGGTACGTTTTGCAAAAAATAAAATACACCCAGCATCAGACAAATACCAATAGAACAACACCCAATTTTAGTAATTGAAATTCATTGTTTTTCAAGTACGACTTTGCATTATCATTGTTCTAGTGCAACGGTCTTAATATTATTACATAGAATTTGCTGAATGAACAAATTCTTCCTGGAATTTAGCTCAGCGTTTGCTTAATGCATTCAGTGTACTCTGAGGCAACGAAATTCTCAGGAGTTTTCCGGCTAGCTGTCGTCATAGAGGAAAGAAACAATATCGCAAAGTACGATTATGTGAATATAAGTGTAAGAGGACATCGTTAAAAGCCAATGAAATTGGTTCACCGACATTAATCAATGAGTCGTTAACAACGATCTGAATAAAAGAGCGTGGAAATGCAAGTTTTGAATCTGCAAACTTTTAAATGGAAATGAACATTGCGGACTAAGCATATTTTCTGATCTTGGAATTACAGAGATCGTAATTCGGTCAAGGTATAATTATACATCGTAATATGTAACCTACTTAATAGCACTAGAAAGCTGATAAGAATGAGGTGGCAGTACAGAGAGTTAAGAATAACAGATAAATAAAAAGTGATGAGCGGAATATGGGTATATACTTGCTTCAAATAGAGATTGAACGTGTTCTGACCACCCGCTGTGACTGTTAAATCTTTCTCTGACACAGTGAAGTCGGCTAAGGTCCTACCTACGGCTGCGGAAAGCAAAAAAACAAGATGAGTACAAATATGGAATATTTTTAACATCAACTGATCACTTGTTTCGATCGATACATACCTAAGAGCACAAAGAGCCATGTATACTGTTGAATAATCATTTTTCAAATTGCCTGGAACAGAAAAAACAACAAAGGCATGATTAAAGTGTTTTATCGGTATCTCTGGTTTAATTGTTTTTACTTGAATTTCTAAATATGACGTTAGAGCGGATATGAAGAAAGGACGAAGTATTGTAAATGGTTAGAATTCATACGATAAAAAAACAAAGAAGTCACTTGTCCATCGCATTGAGATTATGCAATCTACTTTGTTAATTGTTTCGTATATATGTTGTGAATGGAAAGTTTTGTGTTTCAATTATTTTCATATCTATAAAGGAAATAATATATATGCTGCGTACACTTCGACAATACAAGAAAGTTTATGCAAAATTTAAACCTGTCTAATAATTAGTGATGGACAACCAATTGCGGATAGATTTAAACAAAATTCAGTGATTTGTTTTGCAAAATATTAAAACCGGTTGTCTAAATTCAATACCTTTTTTATTCTTAAGAGTAATTATAACCTATAAACGTCACTGTCATATCGTGAGAAACGAGGAAAATAACTAACGTTCGAATGTAGTATTAATAATCGGATACAGAGTAACAATGTAAAAACTTATGGTACTTCAACACAATGATTTAAATACGCGTGAATCGATTGCCCGTAGATTTGACAGGTCGAGTGACAGGTGCGAGACAAAGAGAAAACAGGTTAGAAACGAGTCGTTTCAATCTGGGATTACAGTTACCAATGAGATGTTTATTGCATGATAGTGTCATTTCGCCGGCGCGAAATTATTATTTTTGACTTCTTGATTTAATGCACATTTAATGGGTCACCCCGTATGTATGTGTCATTTGTATTTTGTATCTAGTATATACATTGTACAATACGTACTGAAAACACTACGAATACAAAGGCGTTGATCTCGTGCAGCCCCCACTACGGTACTAAATTAGGAAACGTAATCCAAATCTCACACACATGTGATTGAATCGCTCAATTCGATCATTTTTTAGAAATATTTTTGGTCACTGAGTGTCACAATGGGCTAAAGTTTCGACCGTTAAATACATTCGAAATGTGTTTGAATGGAAACGCATTCGAACCTGTCATAAAATCAACATGGCCAACAAAGTGATGCACTTGTAAATTTATTCCCCCCATACAATTATATTTAACTCTAATTAATCATCGCGAGCTACTTTATGCTGTGAAAAAATATGGCAAAAACGATTTGGATATTATTTCATCACTGACGGTCGCCTGAAAACTGAAAATTAAGCTTCCGAATTTCGTTGCACGTTGTCGGCGTGCTTTCTAGTTATGATTCCTGGGTCGGCAGGTTTCTGGTAAAAGTTTACAGTCACGTAGGATTTGTTTTGCATATTACTAAGTTTATTTATACTTGAGACTGTCAGTCATTGCCCTCGGCTACTCGGAATTGATAAATCGAATGGAGTTTAAATGAACAGCTGATCTGGAGTTCTTGGAATCAACGCGATTATTGCTATCGTCTGGTTCAGCTGCAGCTTTCGAATCAGCCAATGGCACCTCGTACTATTCGTACAGTTACTTATACTCATGATTTCGAAATATTTTAGCAAAGGTCACTTTTTCTGCTCATGGTTCTTCTTTCTTGTGTGACGCTCGAAGGGTGTGTGCAGTGCTTGTTTCGACGTTTAAATTGAAGTTCAAATTTTAAGTGCTTCCCGCGAGATCCTCACGTGATTGTCAAGATTTCTGATTCGCCGGAGGTTCGTGACGCAGGCGAATATTTGAACGAAGTTATTAATTGGCGGGAAAATTATTGATGGGAATTCGAAAGCTTGCGATTAGTTTTTTTTTTTTTTTTTAATTTCTGTACAGCGGTAATGTACTTGATCATTTTTTCCTGAATCTTTTGACACAGCCTTCAGCAACTCCGGATTGTATTTATTCTCATTGTTACTGGTTCTGGGCTTGAGAGGTTAAAACGGGCGAATATGTCAAGGCAAAAATATGTGATAGCCTACACGTTCACCTATCAATCCAGCCTTCAAGTGTATGTACATTGTACATATTTGGTCTTGCGATGGATACTCGATCCGTCTTTGACGTATTCAGCTGAAAAAATATTAATATTCCACCGTATTTTTTCCATTCTTTACACAGTTACTCTGACACGATTATTCTTCGCACGCTTCTATTCATACCGTTAAAAATTATTATACGCCGAATGAATACTTAGAGTATATATCGTGCATATGTTGAGAATCAAACAAACGTTCACATCCGGAGCGTATATGTAGAAAATTGCAAATGAGTGCCATTCTCCAAGGACTTGGGTTACAAATTTTTTTTGAAAAAAGGTAATAACCACGTATGAAGAGAGTCTTTCTATTAACGGTGACCGCAGCTTGACCGACTGTTTGCGTTTTCCCATAATCGTGATAAGCAGTCAGGTAAAGAGGAACGAGGTGGCAGTAAAACGTATGTATGTCCTCAACGTGCCTATTGCAGGTATATACCAATCGTTTAGTGGGTCACCTGAAAACTTTCCTGTCTTAAGATCAAACGCTGTACGTTCTTACCGTTGCAGGAACAGAACGCTGTGTAATAATGTATGCCGAGTACAATTCAATACAGCTGTAATTATTTCGAATTAGAAAATTCTGTAATAATTTAGAAGATTTTGCATATCCGTGACATTATTTACGTTACAATACCGCGCAATTTAGGTATACCTAATGTCCTTCTGTTAGTTGACTCAATGGGCGGCAGTGCCATTTTTGAAATTCCATCCATACTTATGGAACACAAATACGACTCTGCTTGCGCAATTTTTACAGCAAATACGTAACAGATTTACAATTTTCGACTTCTGTGGTTGACACGTGCGGTTAATATCGCGAGCTAATCGCGTGGCTATTTGAAACATTTAATGTCAGTTTGAGGCCGCGTTTGTACGTTTGATCGTGCAGACAAGCTTGTGTGGAACACAATTATCAGTCTGGCAATCTGCATCGACACGTCGCGAAACTTGACCTGCAATAAAACACAACGATATAAGATCATACATAAAAATAATATAGTGTAAAATGATTGGAGTCTGGTGACTGATTAAGTTCTACTTCCATCTATATTGCACACTTCACTTTTCGCAAAGCACAGCATTTAAACTGTATATATATTTCGGTAATTTATTTGCCCGACCGTTAACTTTCGACACGCGACATTTGTTCTCACCGTTATATATATGTATACCTATACTTATATGTATCCAAGGATAGTAAATCGGAATTAATTCGGTGCACTGACACTGAAAGTTGGTCAAATTTCCTGCGGATAGAACCGCTGCCGCAATTTTTAAACTCGTGATTCTTATATCGCGACGTTCGAAATTTAAAAACTCAAGATTCGCGCGGCTTGTGGCTCACCTTCAGCCACTGAGACTGGACCAACAGGTTTCTGATTGAAACTGGCTTACATAAACGGATATATCCCGTCGTTAAATTATAACACGCAGTTTATCGGTGGACATGAAGAGATTGCTGTAAAAGGAAGCCGCGACCGCGCTTTTTCGACGGAAATTTAGTTAAGTTATATATTGCCTGCAGTCCGTGCTCTGGCGAAAATAGTTATACGCGGACGGAATTTTAAACTCACGTGATGCCGTGATTCTAACACACTTTGACAATTAAGCTGCTCTCAAACCCCAGACGTGCACTTTGGCGTACAATATTTGCTTTACGAATCACAATAAGTATAAAACTCCAGGCAACTCAATGGGTTGAAACGCATTGTTTATGATTACGTTAATTGAACCTCGAGACTAGATTCCGATTGAATTCTTAGTTCCATGTTCTATGGCAAAGTCAGTATAGCGCAACAATTTTTTATGGCGAAAAATTTTTCGCGTACGAGATATGTAAATAGTCTCGAAATAGAATTCGATTAATTATTAGCACATTGTGTAATGCTCCAGTTCAAAGTTTAACAGAAAACGAAGATGGTTTCTATAATTCAGTTCAAATTACTGTTTTAAATTTTCTCAAATCGCTGTTTTTAAATTCGTGACAATTATATATGCTTCGACTCTTAAATTTGCGTTGACAGACATTCGTGTAATAGATATCGTTTATCGCAACTGAAATTTATAGCATGTGTGAGATTGATAATACAGTCACATACAGTCACGATGCACACGTTGTTTTGTTTAGAAACCTGTATTACACGGGATTAGCATTAACTATTACCTACTTTATCTCAATTGTGTCTGCGATAAGGTTTGTCCAGCAGTTTTTGCATCAGACTGACAACGAGAATTTGAACCACGAGTTTCGATTTACGTGCAATTGAAAATATTTCTTCACTAAATTTCCGTCTCATTGAAATAGATTCAGTGCACACAAAACCGGCTCGACTTATCCGTTCGGATTACACAACGATTTCTTCTTTCACTAAACCTTCAGCAGGTTCATAAGGGCCGTGTCCCCGATTTTGCGGTATGCAGAGAAAGTTATTTCACACAAGGCTTACCGCAAATTATTTTTTTTCGGACGCGGTATGATCGCTGTGCGGGTTAAATCCGTCCACAAATAGATTGAATTTAATTCCTGACTCTCTGAGCTGCGTTTGAAAACTGTCACCGAAGCTGCTGAGTTCAGCAGCTGCAGAGAAGCAGATATATATGAAGAGAAAACGCGAGATTTAATTAGATTCAAATTCCTCATCATCTTCGCTAATCGAGTCAGCTTGTACTTTTTTTTTTTTATCATTAAAGTTGAGAAGAGTCTGCAGGTTGAATTGAATAATAATAAGTATACAATTTTTTGAAAACCGTTGAAACAAAGGAAAACGAAGTCAATTGTGGTAAAAATTGTTTACCAATTCCCGATACTATATACCTGTCTTAGAACCATGAAAATTCTGCGATCAATCAGACCGTGTGTTTGGGTATTTATAAATCGAAGGCCGACGAGATAATACGGTCGAAAGAATAGGGAAAAAAATGTCGTGTCGGTCGCACTAAACGACATTTCGTCATTTCTCGTGACTCCGATATTCCATCAGATACACGGCATGCAAAGAATTATGGATAAATCGTGTAACACAATCGCATAACTCTGGTAATTAAACGATAGATTTATCACTGTAAAACCGCGCAAGTATCTGAAAAGGATTTTCCGCCACCATTATTCTATCCATAAAAGATTACCAAAGAAAACTATGCACAAGATTATTGTTACGACAAAGATGAATCATTGCTTCAGCGATGCTTAATGTGTCGTTAAGAAAATGTAAGAATTCAACTTTTTCTCGACAAGTAATTCGCGGCGCATTCCATTTATTATAAAGCCGAGTATTTTCGTGACCAAATGCAACTGCCACCGTCGAACAAAAGATCCAACAAATAATCCCAGATTGTCGAAAATCATTTGAAAGAAAGAAAAAAATATCGGGCAATCGCTTTATTTCCCAAACTATAAGCATTACAGCATTTACCGACAAAGCGCGCGAAAATTCAAACGAGTATAAGATAATCACGCGGATAGTGATTGGTTCAGAAATGAACTGTACAAAGAGCTGATACAGGAGCCAATGAATGACGCGTGCAGCGTTTAAACGCACGATAAGTTTATACGTACCAGTCTGACTAGTACATTCCTTATCACCTTCGGTACTCACAAGATTTATTATAAATCCGAGATGTGCAACGTCGCCGGTTAGTCAGAATCTCCTCGGTCAGTAGGTATACGTGTACAGTACAATATTCTTTCGCGTCGGCAATAAATTATCTGGAACCGGTTCGTTTTCCCAGACAAACACGAACGACCTTCCTCCAGATTTTCGTATCTTCCCGGTTCTCCGTTCCCCGGAAATTCAGCCACTGATCGATTCCCTGCTCGGCTTCGAAGGCATCACTGTTGTGTCAGCGCCTTCTGCCGCGTACTCGTCTATATAAATTCACCACCGTCGATTCATCGCACGCTTAGTCGCAATGTCAGTGCACGCGGTGGTTCCCCTCCATTCCCCAACCCTCTCCTGTGAATCCCCCTAGTGAGGCTTCCCCACTCGGCGACTGCTGCATTAGCTTCTCTCTCTCTCTCTCTCTCTCTCTCTCTCTCTCTCTCTCTCTCTCTCTGTCTCTCTCTCATTACTTTATTCTAGCTACGTATTTATTTTTTTCTGCAATATTGTACAAAGCCATACTCCGAGTTGTATTTATTACGTATCTACCGTCGTTACAAGTTTTTAAACAATATGTTATATGTATGTACAACCTTTTTATTTACTGTATTTATTTTATATCGATTATTATTGTTTATCTTATTTTTTTTTTAAATTTTTTTCTTCACTTCATGTATGTAATTTAATTTCCCGAAATCATTCACTTTTACGGATCAGTCCAGGCAATCCCGTAGATTTGTCTGGACTAAATACGACCTTGAGTCCTTAGTTCGTTGAATAAATTCAACTTCAATTCGATCTTTAACTTCTCTGGGACTCAAAAGCAATGAGGAAAACTTAATCTTCTCGAGGGGTAATCGAAACCGTTCAACGACGTTAACAGTTGTTGCATAATACTTTGAGGAAAATTTTGTACAACTGCAATGTTTATCAGTGCCCATTTTCCTATTTCTAAACTACTGGCGTAATCACGATAATTTATAATCTAGATAGGCTTGTAATGTAATTATAGTTCTTGAACTTTTTTACTCGACTGTCTTGGATTTCTCGGAAATATTTTTAGGAATTTTCTCATGCGGTGAACGCAACTTATACAGAGATTTCCTCAAGTTGATGTCTGACCAGAACAATATGGTGTCACACAGCGATAACAGCTGATTGGTTTTGATAAAATATACGAACATACAAGGCAAAAAACTTCCTACCAAGTGAATCTACTTCTGTTTAGGTACGTTGAGTTAATATACCGAATGAAATATGCGTTGGAAAACAACTTTTGTTGACTTTCAACCCGCTCAATGTGGTACAATCGGATCTTCTCCACCGATCGACCTAATCTTTGGTCTTCTTCCGAATGATCGTGAATTTCGTTTTAGACAAATTGCGCCTGATATTTGCCGGCATTGACGAGTTCAAGGCCGTTGGAAGTGCCCAGAAACGAGGTAGAGTTCATTAAATGACCGTTGTTCAAGATTACCGAGAGTCGTTATCTCGGAATGAGTCTCCGTCCGTTTCCATAAATAGCATCTATTTATTAACAACCGTCGACCTCACGGTGTTCCTGAAATCACATTTTTCTTTTTCTCCTTTTTCCTTTAATGGTAATATAAGATAATTGTTAAAAAAATGTACCTTCGCAAAATTTGCCAACGTTTCATCTCACAGATTGACGCTAACCGGTTAACCCACTGTAATGAAATTGTATGGATTTAATATGGAAATGCACTAGTTAAAACGAGCAAATTTGATGCGAATATCGATCTGCATACTCGTTTCGATCCAGTTCAGCAGCGTCAGATTCCATTCCTTTCACGTCCGCGGTTAAGAACCACGAGTCTTACGTTTAACGTCAGTACCAACATAATTTCACCGAGCGGCGTGATAATAAGTTTGATTTTTTTTTTTTTATCGTTATAAAATTTTCACCCGTTCAAGGTACCGTGAAGATTCAACATCATTTACAGATTCACCATTATCAATTGTTGCATAATCTTTCAATACTTCGCTGACACTTTTTTTGCAGTACATATTCGTATCTTCAGTATAATATTGTATCCAAGTGATTATTATCCTTAAAACTAATCGTAATTACGATAAATTTTTCACTCTTTTATACACGATTCATTGCAATTTGTCAGAGAACGTTGCAAAACTGACGCAACATTTCGCATCTTTGCCCTGGATCTGCTGCTCGTACGTATATAATTCGCGAGTATTAATTAATATAAATTATTTGAAGGAGCCAGCATGCGATCTACAAGCCGCAATTATATTCTTAATAATCGCACATCGCTAACGAAAAGAACGGCAAAAATTTCGTCAGCCTCGTCTGGTCCGTTTATACCACATACGTCCATATAACGTACATCCACTCCAATTATTTGAACACATGGTATATTTCGTTATGCTTCAAATGCTTGGGAGTCTCTCACAATTAGGGTTCAAACGACCGACTGACCCTCTTTTCGTTGAACCTTACCTCGTACTTAACTCATTGAACGCACATATCCAAATGAGCTCAGGGGGTCGAGCATCGTTTGATTACCAGATTGGATGCTTTTCTTTTGTTTTAATTTATACTCTCGAACAGGCTGATAGCTGATGCAATCGGCTCGGCAAAGTATATTAAAGCGTCACCAAATTAATCCCGACGTCATCAGGATTACGATTTGTCCGATTTCGTCGGAGAGAAATGTTACAGATAAAAAACAATAGAAAAAAAAAAAAAAGTAAAACACATACTCTCATGTACGCGGTGTTTGTTTTTAGTCCAACTCGAGTCGGGTTGATATTTTCACAGAGTGTGGAAGAAGCAGAGAGAGAGAGAGAGAGAGAGAGAGAAAAACAACTACAACAACAGAGAGATAAAAAGAAAAATATTTTATTTTTATTCTTACATGAATGAAAGTAAATTCAAGTATCCGGGGAACAACATTTATTCGTTAGACACGTTTGTTCGACGTGCTGCGACCATCGAGACATTAACAGAAACGGCTTATATTCAGACGTGATAATTTATCCGCAGTACAATGAGCTTCATCAATGAATATCACATACACATATAATTTAATATAATATGTATATACATTTATGTAAAGTACTTGCAGGCTGCAGTAGGAATTAAAGTTACTTACCAAGACGCATTGCAACTGTGGTGCGGTTTTGCCAGAGTGAAATTGTTGGAACCCAAGTCTGGTTGACTTCAAGGATTGATCTTTTCACCCCTTAATTGTTGAGAAAATATACGGGAGACTTTATTTACTGATGGCTGATATTTTGAAGTGTGGCTAGTGCCGATGAAAAAAAGAAATTTGAGCTTTCTTGAGGGGCCATATATTCATTTGAGGATTATATCGCGGAGTAAACCGCAGAAACTTGATTGCGACTGAAATATTCCTTGAAATATTAGTCACTGAAATCATTGGAAATGAGTGGAAATCAAGGAAATCCCTGAAAGTAAGCGGTGAACGCAGAAAATGGTTTCAACTTGCTGTTAAAGCTCTATCAATATCAGTCGTGACGTGTGCTTTCATAGATTTTCGGTTCACCGAGTGATTTTAATGAATTTTCATGAATTTTCCAACGTTCTAAGTGATTCTTGGCGGTTTCCTGTTACTCCATCTAATCCGAAAGTTACTAAAGACTTCATTAATTTGATTTCCAAGGGAATATTGCTCTTTTACAATCATTAAATGAAATAACGAAAAGGTTTTCCGCGAAGCCTTATTTTGAAATATCGTTTAAATTTCCGGCGACATTCCGCGGAGATTCCTTCGGCATTAGATTCACTTTAATATTTTACGAGAAAGAATCTTTCCCGAGACTTCTTTAGGTGTAATTCGAACTCGGTAAAGTGTAAGATAAAAAAAGTTGATCGTTCCTGCGGTAATTCGAGTTTCCGCTGCAAGCTCGCGGTCATTTCACCGCGATTTAATCAGGCTAATATTATCTGTCTGTACATTATACCTTATTGTTATATATTATTATATTATATTGTATACACGTGGGAATTTAGGCGTATCTATCGTAAACCTGCGAGTCGCGTCGTTTAACACCAAATACTACGTTATATGATCGATAAGATCCGATCAAACGGCTCGTAAGTATAATCGCGTTATTTATTACCGTAACAAAATAATTGTTGGAACTCGAACTATATTCGATGTGTAATCCGTGTTCAATGACTTGAATTTAGTCAGTACAGTTAGATACACAGTCTAGATCATCCGCTTCCTTTTTCTTCCGGTAGAAACTTTCGTTATAGACACGTTTTTGATATATAATTTAGAAGTTTATCACAATCTAATCGTGAGACATCTCGCTGAAAAATTTTACCAAACTCCTAAAATTCATCAAAATGATCTTTTAGATCACATTTCGTTCACTGTAATATACGTTCCTGTAAAAGGGATATGTTAGATAAATAATTCTGGTCGTTTCCACACTATCGCAGACTAAATTCTTTCCTCCTTAGTTCTTATCATTTTTGTTAGCTTGTTTCTGTGTGTTTTTTAATTTCATCACCAAAGCATTCGTTACATGCTGCGCTAAATCCACCCGGATTTCAATTATCTAAATCTGCAGACACGGTTTGACGTGACAAGTGTAACGATTTTAATTGGTCAATCCGTTCGGCATTGATAGATTAATTACACTTACTACGTATACCTTACAGCTGTACGTATTGCAGTCCGTGATAACAGATCGTGTAGATCAACGTCACGATCACGACCACGGAAATTTTGTTTTTCATTTCTTCTAATCAATTTTTCTTTATCTTTCTTCCAAGTAAAAAGCCGCACGTTATCATACCCTAATGTTCTTCCTGACTCAAGACACAACCAAGTCCCTTGAATTTTTCCTTGGATATCGGGTCACACGGATAGTGACAATGCATTTTATTGCAGTCGTTATTACATAAACATGCAACGCGTATTAAAAACGTTATTCCACTGTAATTGAACTTCGCGTTCTCATACGCGTTGTTATTTGTTACATCTATCCATAATTATTAATTGCTGCATAATTGCTTTCTACCAAACAATTTGTACAGTTTCGAAACCTTGGCAAATTGTCATTCAAATATATTTTACACGTGTAAAATTATATCACGCCTATATGTGTAAGATGTTTAATTTTCGAAATTTTCATGGCCAAACGATGACGGGAAGGGGGGGAGGGGGGGGGGGGGCAGGATAAGGTTTTTAAACAAAATATACGCAGAGTTTGGAAAAAAATTCATTCACATCGATAAAATTAATAGGTTACCGTTAGAGTTTATGTATATATATATATATATATAGTTTGTTACAAGGCACAGGTAGCTTTTACACACATAATTTTCTTATTCAAAATCAATTGTTGTTTTTTTTTTTGTTTTTGTTTTCGTTTTTTTTTTTCCACTCGTTCCTTCTATATATACGTATTTAATCTTTCTCTTTCCACTATACCTATAATATCATTCCTTTTCATTCTTTCTATCTTACTTCTAGACATGTTTGTTTTTTTTTGTTTTTTATTCAATTATTTTTAAAAATTTTCCATCTTCTCTTTCCGCTCGTTCCGCATCACGTTATACAATATTATAATTGATGAGTTTCCTTGAATTGTTTTTTTTTTTTTTTCTTTTTGTTTTCTCTGTTGCTTTCTTCGTATTACTTTTTTTTTTTCCTCTTCTTCGTCTTTCCCTTATACTTCTTTTCAGTCAACAATTATTTATATGTTTAATATTAATGTGAGTTCACTTGATTTACATATTCTTCATTATAATATATATGTATATATATATATATATATAGATGTACATACCAAAAATTGTTTATAATTATTACTGCATTACTATTATTATTATTATTGTTATTGTTAATAATATCATTATTATTATTATTATTATTATTATTTTTTATTATTCATTAGTATTAATCGTTATACACTATTATTACTATGTTGTTATCGTTATCATTTTTATTATTGTTATTATTGTTATTACTTTTATTATTATTAATATTAATATTAGTTTTTCTTTTTTTTTTTTTTTACCTCAGAATAATACAATTGGGTTCAATCGCACACGTATAGTATAATATACGAATAATGTACCTGTACAAAGGGGCTTGTAACGACGCGTGTGATGATGCTTGACAAACTCATGTATACATATTATAATAATTGACAAAAAAAAATCAAAAAAACAAAAAAAAAAAAAAAAAAAAAACAGAAAAAAATGAGAAAAAAGGACAACAATAAGATAAGAAGTTGTTTCTGTCACGCCTTTTTCACGTATCGTATTAACAGTAGTCTATTAATATAATTAACAAATTTTATGCTACAATCATATTTGTCTGTATTTATAGGACGAACCAAGCCTCAATTATTATACCCGAACCTATGATAATATAGCTAAAATTCTTGATGTCTTTATCCACCGAGAAATCGTTATTATCATTATTATCATTCTAGTTATTACTATTATTATTATTATTATTATTATTATTATTATTATTTTTATTATATTGTTATGTATTATGTGTTTATTGGTTTATAAATTTAAATGTCGGTACCTCGAATCGAAATTCGATCAATTTCTAATCGACGCTTGTATGTATATATATATATATACGTATGAGGGTAGCTTATTTAGGGTGTTGACGAATTTTTACCGCTCTTTTTCCGTACCCCCCAAAATCAACTTCAAATAATTCAAAAATAATTGCTTAGTAAGAATAAAAGAATAAAAAAATTTTCCCACGTTATTTCCGTAAGAAACTTCGATCACAAAACTGCAGTCTGTCATAGACTTAAGGTAATTAGAATGTGAAAAAATTAGACAATTGTTTTTTAGCTATTTGAAGTCAATTTGCGCGAGGGGGGGGAATTCGTCGACACCATAAAAAAAAAAAAAAAAAAAAACCACCCTATCACGTATGTATCTATATGTATATGGTTCGCTCAGGTGTGTAGGCAAATTAGTATCGATTCTCTGAATAATTTATAATACACGAATATCAATCGATTGTGTTTTCTTTTTTCTTTCCTTACCATCCTCCACGCCTTTCCTGAACGAGGAAAAATTTTCATTTAAATATTTTTTATCGTAATATGCCTCTTGAGCGCTATTCAATTTATCAATGTATATATGTATATCCTATGTATGTACACACATGAACTACGACTTGTTACATCATCATGGAAGTGTCATATATGTATAGTTCACGATTATTAATTCATCTATACAATATGTATGTATATACATACGTATATGTATATTATTACATACCAGCACATTTCGCGTTATTCGTAAATCGTTTATAGCCCCGTGATCAATTTCTATGTGTATGCGAATACATATTTATGTTTATATATATATACATACCAATGCAAATGCGTGTGCATGTAAGTTCTATGATTCTACTATGATTATTATTATTATTATTTTCATAAATACAGTTGGTGATTGCAGCATGATTTTATTAAGTTTATTAGAAGAAGAAAAATAAAAAAAAAATTTTCACACCCTACCGATGTTGAATAAAGTGATAAATTATCGATTGATCGCGTTGCTATTTTATGATTGTACCTCTGAAATGATTGTTGTTTACGTTCTGGTAGTTTTTACGATTTATTTATTCATTCGTTTTTATTAGGTTTTATTTTAATTTATTTTTTTCTTCTCTTGGTTCAAAATGAAACGAAGCTAAAATTGATACACAAAACAAATTTCTTCACTTTTTTTTCTTCCAAATCTGACACAGAAGATAAATTCGAGAATTCTTGTTTAATCCCCCCCTCCTACTTTGATTGTAATTTATGATTTTTGTACCCAGATTTAAAGAGCATCTTTGAAATGCAGCCCGATCTTCTCACGTCGTTCACGATTTTATAAAATTAGCAACCGATCACGAGGCTCCGTCTGATTGCTGTCACAATGAGCTTATCACCTTACGTTACGATCTCAATTATACAGATTAAAGTTAAGCCTTAATCACTTACATCTGTCTAGGTATATAACTTACGTATCTTATATTATACAGCTATATAATGCTACGCTTATATTACATACTCTTTATACATGTATATATTTATAATATATATTTAGATACAGTCTAAAATTCACATCGTCTATCTGTAATACACATATATATATATGTATATATACACATATATATATATGTATATATATATATATATATATATGTATATAATTTGTGCGTAAGAAATATACGTACAATGCATATGTAAAAATAACGTGTAAGAATAAAATCGACTGATAAGAAATTATGAATAACTTGGCTAATACGTGCAGGATAGAAAATTTCTTCAATGTATTTCTTTCATTCTAGTTCTTTCCAATTGTTTCTCGCATTATACACATATGCACACGAGCGTGTATAGAATAAATAATATATATATATATATATTTGTAGAAAGCGTGACTGTGGATTATGAAAAAAAAAAAAAAAAAAAGGAACAGAATATAAAGAAATTAAGATTGAAATGGGATATAAAAAGAACGTAAGAAGACATCTTAAATTTTGCAGTATTTAACGATATTCAACAACTTTCATCTTCGATATACACCTTCCCGGATAAAAGAGGCAGGAAGAAAAAAAAAGTAGAAAAAGAAGCAAGGAAAAAGGAAATAATGGTAAAAAAAAAAAAAAAAAAAAAAAAAATCGACGTGAGAAAAGAAATAAATGATTTGTCGAGATGTGTTAACGCAGGCTGTTATGCATAAAAAAAAAAAAAGTTGTTCGACGTGTACAAGTGAAACGAAAAACGATGAAGAAAAAACAAGAAAAAGAAACCGGAAAAGAAAAAAAAGAGAAAATATAAAAAAGCAAAAAAGTATCGAAAAGGTGAGAGATACGTTTTTCTATGTATATTGCACCGTTATATCTAAATTTAAATTTTTGCCGACCCCTTTTTTACACAGTCGAACGTTTGCGCGAGAATTAGATACGCGAGCCTCGGTCGGCAACCGCGCGGCATTAGAGGGATCAAACTTTATTACCAATTTGTGAAAAATTCCCGTCAGTGCAAACGAAGCGGCAATCAAAAAACGGGGTGGAAAAAGCCGCGGAGGTGAGAAAAGGCGGTAAAAATTTGAAAACTGCGATAATTGACCGCCGCCCGCCAGGGATTTGATCCTCCGGTTTGTGATGATGTTGAAACGCTTTTTCCCCTTTCGCCCCCATTTTACCTTCTCCTTTTTTCTTCCCTGAGCTGCAGTATCGAGGAAAAGGCCGCCGCTATTCCACAATTTCCATTTACGTTTGCCGGATGTATTATATATTTTATACACACACACAAACATATATATATATATATATATAAATACAGTCGGACATCCTCGATAAACATTGATTTTCAACTTTGTTATACCTCGTGTGTATATATATATATATATATATGTGTGTGTGTGTTGTTACGGATAAATTTCGGAATTCCACTCTTGTTCGGAACGAATGGAATGCTAATAGAAAGTTAACAGTTTCGAATTCGATTATATTGGTACGATGAATGTGATATATATATGTATATATATATATATATATATATTTATGTATGTTTGTAAGTGTATAAGATATACGTATGCATGAGGGGTTAGTTCGCTCTGATTCTCTGTTTGAAAGATACCGCGAGCGGTATTCGAATTCAGACAAATTCCAGATCTGATCAGTACGAGTTGACTCAAATTAATTATTTCACCGAAAATCATTTTTTCGAATTTCTGAAGTGAATTCTAGTGGTAATCTTGTGTGTTTTTTTTTTCTTCCCACTGTACTTCTTGTACGCGGGAACCCCTCCCCCCCGCTAACGCACACACCCACTCATACAAATAAATAAAAATTCAACGGTTATTTGCAAGTATATATGACGAATTGTACAACGATAATAATAAAAAGTAACGATGATGATGATGATGATGATAATAATAATAATAATCATAATATAGACTCTGTATAAGTTACAATAATGTTCCCATTCTCGCATCGACAATAATTTTTCTAATCAATAATGTAAATCATATTTTTTTCCAATAATTAATCATATTTTCTTAGTATATTACGTGAACACAACGTAAAACGGTTTTTACACACTTGCACACCGTATCACTTATGCATTTCACTTTATAATG
This sequence comes from Diprion similis, assembly GCF_021155765.1. NCBI lineage: Eukaryota > Metazoa > Arthropoda > Insecta > Hymenoptera > Diprionidae > Diprion > Diprion similis. The sequence continues at coordinate 23,440,093 of NC_060112.1, read as the reverse complement.
TACAATGTAATAATATAATTATAATATATATATATATATATATATATATATATATATATATATATACATATACATATATTGCTTATTGCTTACTTGAGTGAAGATTGCGTGTTAATTAGGAGATAATCGAGTGGTAAAAAAATTTCTGACATATCCGATAGCGTCTGTGTATTGCAATATTATTTAGTCGAATTGGTACACGGTTGAAATTGGTAGCAAAAATTTTTTTCCTGAAACTCAGCAGATTAGTTTATTATTTTTATAATCTTCGAAAGGAATCAATTCATGGTTATAACAACAGATTCTGTTGGTTTTGGTCATTTTTTTTTTTTTTTTTTTTTCTGTTCTCTTCTATGTATGTATTGATTCTAGGATTTGAACTTGGCATGAGGTCTGATTTGTCTAAAAATTTATCCAAATTTAGGAGCCAATTGAATCGAGCTTCCTAATGATTTTCCGAGATCAGGCAATTCGAGATTTGAATGATATAAAATACCAATACCTATACTTGTAATACGTAACTTACAACTACGATCCTCCAAGTAGAAATATATTACACGAAATCTGACTGTCTAATGAATTCACGATGGGGGTTCAACGTACGGTTATAAAATAACAATAAATAACGTCTTGTCGATTTGTTTTATCATTCTTTTTCTGTGCTTGTGCTAAATTTAAAGACCACTAATTTTTGCAATCTCAAATTTGTTTTCGAAGCGCGTCAGAAATAAACATTACTCCTACTATCATTATTATTATTATTATTATTATTATTATTATTATTATTATTATTATTATTATTATTATTATTAATATTTACGTACTAATAAATTTCTTGCAGCATTTTCTCCGCAACAGATAATCACAGTTATAGCAATTTACATTATACAAATCGATCGATCGAAGACTTCATTTTCTACGTTTTTGAATTTTTCTTCGTTAGTTTTATAATTGTTGTAGTTGTTGTTATTATTATTATTGTTGGTTTTTTTTTTTTTTTTTAACGATTTTTCATATTTTTACTCACCCCGCTATTTTTCACTATCGAAAAAATTATTCCTTGAAGTAATTTCATTACCACGGTGTATATATATATATATATATATATATATATATATATATATATATATATATATACATATATATACATATATATACATATATATAGGTACATGGTTGTATTGCGTTTAATCACTGATCACTTGATTACCTTATGCAAGTATATTTTTTTTTTTTCTTATACTTCTCCTTCTTTTATCCCGAGTTTGTTTATTTACGGATAATTTGCACGGCGGTACATAGTTTTCATCGATGAATATTATATTACAGATTTGTTTATCCTTTTTTTTTTTTTTTTTTTTCTCTCGTTCCTTCATTATTAAACTTACTATTTCTTTGATCCTTCGTTAAAATTACTTCGTTAGATAAGAAATTAATATCCTCACTCTCTTACATGTAATTACGAATTCTTAAATTCTAGTTTGCTCTCGTGATCCTTTATTTTCTAAGTTTTATTCAACTTTTTTCCCTTCAATCACCAGCTTCTCAACTGATTATCATATATACCTATACTCTATACAGACATTCGTTAATTTTTTGGGCTTTTCGTATAATATATTATATATTTTTATATATAATAATACCTATAGATTCCGATCGAGTATTTTAATCTCAATACGTAGTGCTATTTTAATTATTACTGTTATTTATTTTTATTTTTCTTTTCTTTCATTCACATTTTACACTTATATCGCTGGTATTAAAAAATTTTCCCATCACCGTTACGTCTCAACGTCTCAATCGCACCATGATATGGTCTAACCATAGCCCTTTACAGAATTATTTTTATATCCCATCACTCACTCGCAGCTATGTTCTTACATAATTAACCCCGATTACATATTCTATCTATAATCCCTAACACCTATCGGTAAAAAACCTATTCCCGTTTCGTTGAACGGAATCCGGAATGCCGCGTGCGACGATTTGGCATGAAATTTTCGCAAGTCTGCGAAGATTTTTTAATTAACAATTACTTTCATTGTAAATTCACTCATTGTTACACGGACACGCCGAATAATCGGCTCAACGATACGCAGGCGCTAACAGCTACATTCCGATTGGTCAAATTCTCAATCCTCCAATATTTTTCTCTCTCGCATATAATATAATAATATATAGTAATAATAATGATAATAATAATAGTAACATGTATACATATATATGTCATTGTTTGTTTTTTGCGTCTGGGTATATGCAAGTGTGTGTGTGTGTGGATTTTTTTTATTTTCTTTTTTTTTCATTAAACTTATCGAAGTCTCGGAAGTGTAGCTTTTTACATGAATTATTATACATCGAGACACGGTATTCGCGTGTCTCTCTCGTCCGTCGAGTTGTTTCTCCATATCCTTAGTTTTCTTTTTTACACACACTCAGAATCACCTGAAGATCGCGATAATCGTTATCGCCAAGCTAATCGTTATCCCCGAAGTTCTCACCGTCGGTGCGACGTTGTCCTCCACGCATTGGCCTGGAAATGGAAAGAAATAAGTAAACGCGAATGTCCTAAATTGAGGAGCGTTGAACGCGGAAGACGGGAAATTGACTTTCTCGACTCGAGAGGCCATCGAGACTCTTTACGTAAGACGTGCCAGCAAAAGCATAACGTATATATACATATTTTATGTATATATATATATATATATATAATGTATGTATGTATGTATATAAACGGTGAATCGGGCAAATGAAAATTAATTTATCTTACACGAAATTGATGTTTGCATATCTCAAAAGCAATCATTGCTTTAGGAAATTCCGCCGTGAATCCCGAATTATAAGTGAAATAAAATTTCCCCCTCCAAATTGTAAATTGAAACTTGTAATGGTCTAATGAAACGCCCTGATTCAAGCAAATATCTTTCACTTTCATGTTGACGTATATTATATTTATCGTGTGTACATATTGTAATAATATACAAATAGAGTGTATAATGTATAATCTTTTAGTGTTTGTACAGAATTCATGATATCAAGCTTCGTCTTAAACGAAACTCTCAATTTTTCTTTTCGCAGATTTCTTTGAACGGAAATTAATAGTATCTATAGTAGAAGCATTGTTCGTGGCGGTTACGCCATTTTTGACCATCTTTGTATAATATTTGACTTGTTTCTAGCGCTATAAATCTGTCCAATTATTAAATCCATTAGACAAACCTACTTTGAAAATAATATCGAACGGAACTCTTTGATAATTAACTGTTTTTAATAAAATTTTAACAATGATCGAAGCTGATTCAATATAGTTTTGTACTATTTTTGGTCATGTTCTTATTTTTTTGCAGTTGATGTGGCCACAAATGGATTAATAGATGATCACTCATGGTACTAGGATGGCCAAATATAGTGTATCTACCCCAAAGCGTAGCGATGACTACTTTAATCGAGTCTAAAAAAAAAGTGGACACGACTCGATTGAACGGGTAGAAATTCATCGATTAATCGATCATTTCGTATTTTTTTGTAAAGGGTGCATTTGAAACCAAATCTTCGTAAATTTCAGTATGTAGCCTTAATAACAGAAATTTTTTTTTTTGATAATTTCTAGCTGTATAAAGAATATTTTTCAATTTCTGATTAAAATATTCATTTATCTTTCACTTATTATATGGAACAGGCATTAAGTGAGTAAGACAATGATAACAATTGATATTCCATTGCGTCGTTCATGGGAGTAAAAAACCAAAACCGGTTGAGAAGAAAAGTAATCTAGTTTAAAAAATAATCGATTTGATCGAAAATCGATTATTTTTTATCATTCTCTTGTTGAGAGGCCAACGTTTAAACCGAATTGGGTTAAAAATTAGCCAAAACACACACGATGCTCACCTATGCTCGTCGCGTTGAAAGCCAACATTGGAGGCGGCGGTGGTACACCTCGTTGACAAGCGACCGGACTGGCGGTCAAACTGACCACACCGCCGCTTTCACGGTACATGAAACAGAGTCTTCTGCTGTTGCGGAATGGCTGCGGTCTGTTGTTGTCGTTAGACCATGCCGTCCTCCTCGTTGCCAGAGGAGTCGCAATTACGAATTGCGTGCCCTCCGTGTCGAACCAACGTCCGTGGCAGGAATAAGCTGTTTAACAATTTACACGATCGTTGGTAGTCGTATTTAACGCGCTAACTCTCATGCCCCAAACGGGACTTAAAAATCGTCCGAATTTTGGGCCCAGCCATAGAATTTTTTCCAATTTTTTTTCTACAAGGTAATTTCTAAGATTCTCTTTCTGAGCACTGTATAGTTGGTACATCAGAGTCACAAACAACACAACTAGAACATCGTAGGATCAATTGCTGCAGATACTTGAGACTGAAACAATTGATTCTAGAGCTTTGAGATAAATTGATAAGAATTTCATTGAAAAAAGTCAAAAAGCAAAACGCCGTTTGAAATTTGATAAAGAGCGGGAGAACCCACCAGTGACGGTATCGTCGTCGGCACAATCGCCCTGAAACTCCATCCTGTCGGCGGTCGAGCATCCAACGGTGAGGGTGGTGACTTCGGAAACACACCCCGATTCTTCCTCCTCGCGTTTCTCCCTCTTGTCCGAGGAGTCACGCTCGGCGTCGGGCCGCAAGGCCCGTCGGCGCCTGATGGCGTCGGCGAGGTCGATGGGACCGCTGCGCTTCGTCGGTCGCGAGGCGGTGTCGTAGTCCCCGAAGTAGTCGACGTGGGACTGAACGAAGTCCGGCTTCCCGTCGCCCCCCTCCTCGCTTCGTGGGCCCCAAAACCGGCGCTGCCGCCTCGTGAAGTCCTCGGCACCCTCGAGGAGGTCCTCAGGCCCCTCGGCGCCTCGCGGGGCCCGGAGCGAGCGGCCCACCCCCCTGTTGGACCGCGTTTTCCGGCCCCGCCGTTCGTGCACAAGATAATCATTGTTCGCCCGCCTCGCCTCTACCTCGAACGTCTTCTCCTGGGCATGCCGCACCTTCTCCTTGTCCCTGTGAACTTCGTGGATCCGCCGATTCTCCCGCGTGTTTCTCTGGTTTCGATTCATCCCCGTAACCGTGAACTTACCGAGGTAAGGACATTGCCGTGGCTCCGGTGAACTCGCTGGAAAAAAACAACGACTTTACACATCTTGGAATGATTTATTTCATTTCAGTTCTTGTGAAATATTTTTGCCCACTTTACGTGTCACGTTTCACCCGTTCTCCAATGTTTTTGATTATTTTGGAGTAAATTATTTTTGATCAAATAAATAATCCAGATTTCTTTCAAACTTTTATCTATCAAGGTTTCTACGATATCGGTTGTTCAACATTGACCAATTTCATTGAAAGAATAGAGTATAAATATGAGTAATTAATAGAGATGAATAGTGTAAACCCGCCTGTATCTATGCAATTTGCCATACAATTCATCAAAATTAGTGATGCCATCGGGACGAGAAATTTCTCATCTCGTCTTGTCTCGAGTCTCGTCGAGAATCTTGAGAAGTTTTAAACATTCGAAAATCTATGCCCACATCCACATATATATACATATGCAGGGCACAAATGTGTATGTTTTTTTTACACGTGTTATTATTCCTACATTTCTGCAGGGGCCAAAAACTGCATGGCTGATATAATTTGCGCAGTTATTGAAAGAACGAGGAGTCAAATGAGCCATCGTGCCACTGTTTTCAGGTAAAATTGATGTGGTTAGACAGGAATTGGGAATTACAATAATTTCGTAAATAAAAGATGCTCGCACGATTGGCTGGCCGAGCGTTCAACCGTTTCGCCGTTCGGCCTTGCGTGGTGGTAAAATGTGGTAATTTTAGTTGCAGTCACGTTTCCAGTTTGTGACACTAAACGTAAATACCTACATGTTTCTTCGATTCGGTTCAACCGTTTGAGAATGTGAATATCGCGCAGCGCAGAAGCGACCGCGACATGCGCTTGTAGAAAAAATCAACAATGTTCTTAAACAATAAAAGCTAAGGAGGTAAAAATTTCCACAAAACTTGTTCAAAGCATTGTAAAAATTATGGTATAATTGAAAAATGAAAACTCAAACTTTCGCAACACAACTTTTTTAATTGAAAACATCGGCAGGAGATTTTAAGAAAATTGAAAAAAAAAAAAATTGCCATATTGTTTGTATTTCATATTGAGGATTGTAATTGGGCTTGAAAGACGCGGAATACATTCGAGTTCATCTTGTGCAAGTTTCAAGAAGAAATATGAATATTGAAAAAAGTTATGACGAGTTGAAGTGAAAAAAGCATTAAATTTTTGTTCCCTCAACAACAGCTTCTTCTTTGAAAATTTTACAAACTATAAAGATTATCAATATACTTTATTTGGGAAAAAGATGCGGAATGAAATTCTCTAGCGAGCCTATTTTTTGCCGAATCAACGAATGCTTTATCAGTGAAATAATAGTGTCCATACCCGAAATAATATTGTTTTTCTTATGCCATTCCAATCCTCTTTCTCCAGAAACTCGTGAATTTGTATAGGGTAATATATACATATATACAGTGTGTGTGTGCGTGCGTATGCCTAATAAATAAGTATCCAAGTTCTCTTAATATCTAATTTTGATTCCCAATTTTTTTCTTGACTCTCCAGGCCTGCGAAATTTCTCGAAATTCTCAAGACTCTCGTTGAGTATCGAGCTGAGACGGGAAACGTCAATTTCTCGTCTCGTCTCGCCTCGATGCCGCGCCGTCACAAATCGAAATCCGCCTGCATTTATGCAATTCACGGTACACATTACTGATTGACATTTGTTTTTATAGTCCACTATGGAAAGAGTTAGAATTCAGTGAATCATGAATAATTACACAAATGTCGATCGGTAAGATGTATTTTCAATTGTATAAATGCAGGCGGATTCAACCTAGGAACATTTACACGAAACAACCCGATATATTTTCGGTTAAATGTATTTGATATAAACTCTTTATGAAAAGAAAAACTTCAAACTATCTTCGGCGTAATTCTTGAATAAATATCTAACATTCTAACTGTTTGCCAAAGTTTGCGAAATTTCTTCTTCTACTTCTTCTGTATACATCTATACATCAAATCTATTTATACGGCGTCGATTTCGATACAATGTTATAATGATAATAAATTCCAAGGGAAAATGTACTCGCTGTGTGCATTAAGGGAATGGATCCCCCCCACTCGACTGGTAATAATTACCGATAAAGGTCTTTACTTCGGTTACTTGCATAAGTAGCTCGTCAGGCGAAGCTGAGGGGGCGTTTCAAACTGCTTTGGGGTACCGGTATTAGACTGATTGCGAGGGTTTTGCCGGGGGAACAGCAGGCTGACTCAAGATCGAAGAACTCAGACATGATAAGGTTACAAAGAACCGCGGTTGCTGGCCTGTTGCGATGCTGAGCGAGGGAAGGGGAGAAACGCGAGGTATTCCAAACGGGATAAAATCAATCCGTCGAATGGGTTTGGGGAAAAAATACACCACGATTCAAGAAAAAAATTTAAACATAAGACAGATAGTTGAAGGAAAAAGAGAACACCGACGATTGGTGAAACAATAGAAAGGGGGATGGAAAAATATAAATTTCTGTGAAACTCGGCACTTAACGCCAGCAGATAGGCAATCTGCATGTTCAAAATGTCACTTCGGTTGCCTATCGGCTGGCGTTGAGCGACAAATTTTGAGGAAAACACTCAGTGTACGTACAATTGTGGGCAATTGTTAAATTTCAGGGTCGCGAGTGAATAGCCAGGAAAATCCAGGAAGCCGTTGAGGAAAAATAAGAGAAATAAGAGAACAGGGAACAAAGCTTCGATAACGAGAGCTTAAACCAGCCCTAAGAACACTATGCCGACTCTAATGAGACAAATCTGACGAGGCAGTCGAGCGGAGAGCCGGCGACTTTCACCCCTCCCTTTCACCCTTGATCGCTCTACCTGCCCGCTATTTTCTGCCATTCACAACCACCCGCATGGTGGCGCGTATTCACCCTCCTCAACGAGTTGCTCAGAGGGTAGTTTATATACGTGTGCCCATCGATTGCGCCCTGCGCCCTGGAATTCGAACAGTCGAGTCAGATCCGAGACCGCAAAAATCTCGTTATTTTTATGGTTAATTACACTCGCTTTAGGCACATGCATGTATATATGTATGTAGGTATTTATGTATGTACGTCTCTGCTTTTGTACAGCGGCAGCCCCTCGTCCCTTTTCCTCGCCCTTCGATCGCCCGATAAAGGGCAACTTGATTTTTTCGCTTCATTACGCGATTTCTGATTAAAGGCCGGACCTCAACCCCCGACGGTCTCCCGTCGCCACCTTTTACTCGATTTCCCACCCCTCGCGCTATTTCGCAGCATCGTAATAGACGCGACCATGAAAAAAGAAAGAGTGGAAGGAGGTGAAGGAGGAAGAGGGGAAAGTGGAAACTAAAAGAATCGGTGGAGAGAAAATAGGAAAAAAAACGAAAAGGGTAGTGGAATAAAATCCTTATTAAGATCGTGAAAAAGGAAACTCGCTTCCATCAGACGGAGAAGTTAAACACGACAAATTGTATTAGTCAGGAAAGAAAAGAACCATTAGTTGATCGATTCTTCGAAAATGTTATATTTCATACGAAAAAATATCTCGTTACTTCTATAAAGCAGTAAATAATTTTTTTCCATCGATCTATGGAGCTTTATTGATATTATAACGTAATTTTGTTCTATATAAATTTGCAAGTATAAAGTAGTAGTCTTCTGAATAAAAAGAACCATCGTAGAGTGAAATCCAATACATCTGGTAGAACTTTGAGGATTTTGAAGAGTCAAAACAAAACGTTGACATTTTGCAAGTTTTTCTTCACAATTCGAGTTATTCTTCAATTTTCGCAAATACAAAACAAGATCATTTCGTATTTACCTATAACATATATAAATAAACACATTGAAAGAATATCAGTAATTCATCGTACAGACTGTTTAAGAAATATTTTTCCCACCTTATATACCGTATATAGAAGGTAGATACGTATAATATAATACATATATAAAAGTAAGATCGAAAATCGTAGAGAAGAGAGCGTAACTGGCTAAAAGGAAAGACGACTTCCTCCTTCTCCTCCATCCTCCACTTCCGCTGTTCTTTTCCCCGTTCCCCTCCCCTTCTCCCGTCCTCTTCATCTCCCATTCAGCGAAAAGGTAAGCCAGAAAAGGGGTGCAGTGGCGAGGATTGGAGCGTGGAAAATAACTGGTAGTACGTCAAAGGAAAGCCACGTTTCTACGGTAGATTGGGCAGGAGGGGTGGGGGTGGCTGGGTTTCCTTCGATCCTTTGCCGGGGTCGAATGCACGTCGCTTAGGATTCGCAGTGGCGCGTCTTTGAACCCGACACGGGTCACCTGTTCCTGCGGGGCCCCCCATTTCCCTAGATGTTGACTCCACGCGAAGTCTCTGCGGCTTACCCGCGCCTCCTTTTACTACTCCAGCTCCGCCGAAACTCTCTGCGGACTCCTTTGCCCGTCTAAAGGCTGACCGTAAACGGATCAAACTACTCTTTATCCCATTTTACCGCCGCACGGTGGCTGCATTATATGCGCGAGAAGAAATTCAGTACCGTTACGTACCCACCCGGAATCCATGTGCGGGATTTTCCCTCTTTCTTTCCAAAACCCTGAATTCCTTGTTTTTCTATAATTTACATTTTTTTGTTTTTTACTTTTAAAAAATATGCAGCAGCTTAAGTTACGATTTTAATCGCAGAAATTTCAAAATATTTTCTTGAAAATATGAAATTATTTGGAAAGATCACGCTTCAGCTCTACAGGAATTATTTTTAGAGTCAGAAAAGTGATCTGTCCTTTTTTTTCAACACGATCGCGCTCAAATTACGATATGAAAACAAAAAAGAAAATCTGAAAAATATCATCCGCACTCGGTAAAATTTTGTTCCGAGAATATCGTCACCGTTTTTTCTGCAACAATTTAGAAATATCCATCGTGTTGCCACACATCCCCCCCCCCCCCCAACTAAATACTGTTCGTATTTACGTATGAGTGTGGTATACATGCGGTTATTGAAGTTTTTACTGGAAATATAGTGAAATTCAATTTAAAATTTATTTACCGCTATTAGAATTGCTGCTCGTGAAATATGGATTGAAAATAGGAGGGAAAATGAAGAGGAGAAAAAGTACAAAGAGTGTAAAAAATGATTTGTAATTCAAAGAATATTTCATAGAATGAAATCGACGCGCTCATTGCGGATGAACGGAAGTCAATATCGAGGGATTTTCATTATTTCTCGAATGTGTTACGTAAAAACGACTGTTTGATCGAGGTGCGCTGCACCAGGTTCAACCCATTCTGCACTCTATGCGAGCCCATGGAGATCGGGGAAAAATTGGAGGGGAATTTTCATCGATTTTGAAATATGCAGCGAGTGATATTTCATTTGGGTACAAGCTGCTGAATCGGGGCGTGAACTGCGTTCGACTCGTTGGACGTTTTTTTTTTTCATACGTTATTAAAATTATTGCGTCAGGTAAAAAGGATTGATGAATAGCGAAACGGAAAATAAAGCTGCGGCTGCAATTTGGTAAGAATTAGAAGACAGTCATATTTTAAATCAATAAATCAAGTCTTGAGTAGTCTTATTCTTATACTATAAGTCAAATTGATCTCATTATTTTTCAGATTTTTTCTCCAATTTTATGATCCAAGATTAATCGTTGATGGTTTTATAAATTTATTTTATAAATTTTTGAAATTACTGCAATCCTAAAACCAATTACTATTTCGTTGATTTCCGTTATTCGATAATCCTCGTTTCCGTTTTAAAAAATCAGGATGCCACTGTACTTTGTAGAACACAATTTCATCGTTTTTTTCTGTCTTTACTTCTTCGAAAAATCTTCGTAGTGACAGTTTTCAATACCTGTTTCATTTTTCCATCAATCATATATATATATAAATCGCAGATAGATTAAAAAGAGTCAATATTAGTCGACCTTGTTTACAGCTGTTATTATAATATCAACTATCAACGTCGGAATCAAACACCTGAAACGTAAAATCGATGCTGTATTCAAATCATCAAATAATTTCAAAACAACCACAAGAATTAAGCAACGAATTAAACTTTTGGGATAACAGTAACAGAACGAGTATAATTATAAAAATCAAAAGTTCAGAGGTTATAAAGATAAATCAAAATCAAAATTGATAATAGATTGTATAAAATGATTGAAAAAAACAAATAAATAAATGCATAAATAAATAATTGAAAATCGGAGCCCTACATAATTTATTCGATTTTTCTTACCCTTCGTCCCTGGGAAACGAGGCTTCTAAATGGTGACTGAAAAGACGGCGAAATTCCACTGAACACAACGACGCTCAAAGGGGGTGTAAAGAGATAAGCGTTTCGTCGCTTCGTCGGGAAATATATGTGATTTTTTTTTTTTTTTTTTTTCTCCACCAGATTCGCGTGCGTGGTTAAAAATGTTGATTGACACATCAGAGGCGGACGGGTAAAAGTTTTGGGAAATGATTATTACAGAGGGCGCGTAACGTCTGTCTCCTTTTCGGGGGTTGAGGCGATAGAAAATCCTGAGTGACGTACCCCTTAGCGCAATATCTTCTTTACCTCAGCCGAAAACTTGCACCCTCGGTCCATCTGTCCTCCGGGCATCCATTCATCCGTCAGTTTTCCTTTTCCACATCTCCCCCCCACCCTGCCACCCTCTCCCTCTTTCTCACTCTCCTTCCTTGTCCCACGCACTCGTGGTGGAGGAAGAGTTCTTCGAACCTTCACGGATAAAAGTGTTTGTTCTCGAAAATTGAATCGCCCTGCAGCCGGATAATCGATATCGGCCGTTTTACCCTCGAATTATATACCTATATATATATATGTATAGTCAGACCATGTGCCAGCAGCAAAATAGGTGACAAAAAAAAAATGGTTGTTTTTTCCAAATTTCAAACAACATAATATTTCATGTACCTACGATGCCGGTGTCATTGGAACGAAACAGCAGCTCTTGTAAACTTGAATTAAAAATCCTACATACTTTTAGAGGATTTTGATAGATCCGAAAAAATCAACGTTTACACCTTGTTCTAGCTAAAGTAAGACGTAATAAAAAAAAGAATTCTCTAATCTGAAAAATTCTAACGTGTATTACATGCGTGAGGAATAATATGTAGTGAAAATGAAATAACCGCAACGCCAAAAATTAGGTTTCAGGCTCGATCCTCGAGGCTTGAGGCTCGAGGCTCAAGGCGCGCGAATGAAGACCCAGGCATCACCTTCTGGTATTAATCTTGTCCTTGTCAAGGCGGTAACAGGGCCAGACAATGGTCGCTGGATGTCGAGGAAAGGCGTCCGACAAAGTCACCCCATTTCACCCTCGATACATTTCCTTTTCGTCCACCTCCACCTCCACCTCCCCTTTCCCAACCCCCGCCAACCTCTTCCATGCTCTGTTATAGGCCCCCTCCGTTATCTCACGACCTCACTGACCTATACGAAGAAAAATTATCCTCCCATCTTCCTCGTCAACGCGGCGAAGAAACGAGAAATATAGGTCCAAGAAATGAGAAAGTTAAATACGAAGAAATTGAAAGAAATAAATATATATATGAGAGAAAATAAACGACGGATGATGAGCGATTTGGAGTGCTGATAAAACGATGAATGCTGCGTAATCGGATATCCGGATAATGTATCGAAAATAACCACCCCCTCCCCTCCTCCCCCTCCCTTCCTTTAAAGAAAAATGTATAAAATATAAAAAAAGCTCGATTTCGGAATGAGGAAAAATTTTCTTCAATTTTTTTTTTCTTTTATTTTTTACTTTCTGCACTGTTCGCATAGTTGATATAGAAGCGAATTTTACAGACAGCATGAGATGCAACGAACAAGGGTAGTCGACTTTTATAAGGGTTGCGGATCTAAGATCAGCACCTGGGGGTTAGCGGTGAATGTTTTTAGACGTGTTAGTATATTCGCCCGGTTATATAATCAATATACGACGGCGTGGGAGAGAGGTGGAAGAGAGAGAGAGAGAGAAAGAGCATAATACTTTTCGCGCAGTCCCGCGTTGAAATTTTAGTATTTGCTGCATGCTTCCGGAGCTCGCAGCTCTGTGTAGACAAGCGGGGGTAAAAATTATTGGGGCGAAAATTTTTCATCGGACAACTTGAAATCCGCACATTCAATAATTCGATTAATAGACAGCAGTATACGAAAATTTCTACAGAATCGTATTGCATAATGTCGCTCACATACCTATATCTTTATTAAACTGGTTTGTAGAATTTCTTTTTATGCCTTTTCGATGAAAAATTTAATCTTCAATGGATTAAATAACTGCATAACTATTAAATATATTGCAAATTTGATCGAAGCATGCGGTAATTTTTTCTTTTTCTGTTTTTTCTTTTCATCTCGAAGGCTCTGAATTTTCATGTGATTTTTAAATTATTGAAGAATCGGCGTGATTTATATCGGCTGCAGATAGAAGTATAGAAAATATCGATGAAATTTCATATACCCAGAGCCCTTGGGGTGAAATTAATTTTATATCTATTTTTACCCGATTTTGACGTAATTGGCAAATCAAGACATCTTTTTTTGTCTGTTGAATCCCTAAAGTACTTTCAATCAGTTTCTGTATACACCTTGAGTCAATTTTCATAGGAATATTTCACAAAATTATGTGTGAAACCCTTTTGCAATAAATTTGCTCACGAGAGTTTAAAAAAAAAATCTGGATAGGTGAAATACTTTCTCAAAGAATTCCCCTCAAATTTACACTTATTCAACTGTGGTTCAGCGATACAAATATTGCGATAATGAAGATGATGCCGAACACACAAAAAAAAAAAAAAGAAAAAAATTAATGAAAGTTTACATCCATTTAAAATCCGTTGATAATACTGGTGAAAATAAAAATCAATTGCGGCTTCACGCTTTTTCGGTTTTTAACCATCGACTATCAATTAGCCGTAGAAATGATACATTTGTGCGTAATTTTTTTACTATTTTTATTTTTGCTTAGCAATTAAACCGTGTAACGTAGATTCGAATTTTCGACCGCTGACAGATGAATTTATGAGAAGAAACCAAGTCACGCTCAAATCGTGAATTGCTCGGTGTGCACGTCGTGTGTATGCATGCATATAAACGTATAATATTGTGAAACCACGTCGGCTTAACGGTTACCGGTTTACCGGTTAATGGCTCGACGTCGGGTGACGTTGAAATAACATCTCCTTTAAAAGCTGGCCGTCGCGACGAGGGGGTTCAGGGTGGCTAGCCTACCGCGGAGTGAGTCCTCCTCTATTTACGTAGCCGCGGGAGCTTTCGCGAGGTGGATTTTTTAATCCGTACGGTGCTCGACAGAACCGAAGTCGGCCACGGCATAATAATTCAACGCCGTACTCTGCGCGACTGTAACATGCATGCAAAAGCACACGGTTCGCGGGTGAAAATTGGCACGGATATAAACCCCCGGAGGATTTTTACCAGTTTTTCGACCGGCGCGGCGGCCATTGCCTTGGAAATTGAAAGAATGATCCTAATTTATTGTAATATCGATTTCCAGTCAATTTCACCAATTTTCACTGCTCATTTCATCGATTCCTATATGGTTCCTACGACGCTGGTAAGTCGTTGGAAATTAAGGGAAATCATTTGATAAACTGGAATTCATTATTTCCAACGACTTCAATGATCTCGATTGATTTCTATACACTTTATTTCAAAGACGATTCATTTCTATATATACCCAGCTCACTTTCAAGCATAACTTATTTAGAATCGAATTGATATAAGGCTAGAAAATCATTGAAAATATATAGAAATCACTTGATAATCTAGGATTCATTATTTCTAACGGTTTCAATGATCTCAAACTGTTTCTCTGATCTATGATCTGATTTGCGACTATGAGGTTCGTCACTCGCTTGAGCGAATGATTTATTCCACGGAGATCGATCGATCGACCATAGAGTCGAAGTTCCGAGAAATTTAACGCTTGGCGATCGGCGGAAAGATCGTCGAGAAAAGAAGGCACAATGCAGTCGCGGCAATCCCTCAACTTGTCACTTACCCCTCCTCCCACCCCCGACAACCCTTTCATCCCTCTTTCCCGTTTCCATAACGGGACGGCATGGCACTCGTCCCTCTATATTCCGTTGCTGCACCTTTCATCGGCGGCGTTGCCATTTCGCGAAAATCGGCTCGCGGTTTTTCCGACTTATCGTAAGAAAGACTATGGCTTTCGGTAAAAGCCGGCCCGCAAAGCGACCTGGGAACCCGATTTTGCACCGCTGGACTCCCGAGGTTATTTCCCAACTTCCAAAGCCGCCCCTTTCGCCCATGGAATTTCAATTTTCCACCACTTCCGGATCGTAATCAAGTCCCGACGACCGGTGCCGAAGGGGTTCGCCCGCCGAATATACGGCAAAGCTACACGATTCCGCACTTCGGTTGCCTCCTGGTCTTTCCTCCTCAGCCTCCTCCTCAATTACAGCATTAATCGATCTGATCGAAAGTCTCGCCCGTGGATTGTACGTTGCGTATAGATGCACGAAGTATCTTCATCTCCGCGAAATTCGTTTGGGAGAGAAATCTGATTGAAGGATGTTTCGATTATTCACGCATATTTTTCGGACCATTCAAGCCATTCTCGCGTTTGAAGATAAACACGGTAGAAAGCTTTCGTCAATTTAAATTTCACGCTAAAGCTGCGTAAAAGCAACAAAGTCGAGCAGCAAGGATTTCGACATCACAATCAGTTTAAATAAACTTTTCTTTGGGCAGGATTTTTCAAACTTGCTAGAAAAAATTCTCTGACCATCCAAGTTTCATTTCCAATAATTGTAGGGATCGATTGTTTCTTCAATTATGCAACGTTGAAACCATCCAACCAATTCCTGAAACATCCTACATGACGCAATACGGTACAAAATCTCTGATTTGCATGAATCACCAATGTAGATTGGCAAAGTTAGCATAAATTATTCGGAAAATTTTGTTTATCCGAAGTTAAAATTTCCCCAACTTTTGCTCTCCTCGCATTGAAATTAATGCAAATGTTGCTTTTCTCCCAAGTGAAAGATCTTTCAAAGTTTCGTTTGTTTCGATCCTCGTTAATAGATTCGGCTGTTCTCGAAAATCTGTAGAAGAAAATCGTAATAACCTCCCCCCCTCCCGCCCCTCCGTAATTTGTAATTCGTTGAAAGAATCGTGAATGTGCAGAGTTATAAAAAATGTTTTAAACACTGGTTTGATTCGATACCTGAGAAGAATGTAATTTTTTCCCCAATACCACTGAGACTTTAGAGTCGTCCTCGTACTTTGATGTTCGGCACGCGTAATCGTCCTGCAGACAGCGGTGTACAGGAAGCAAATTCGGTGCAAAGGACTCAGTGCTGCTGATGGCTTATTGTTAAAGGCGTGTTAAAGGCAGCCAATAAAACGACGCTAAATTCCGCGCCATATGCTCTCCGAGTAGTCTCTACTCTTATTTTCTCTTCTCCGCTCCACCCCCCCCCCCCTCCCCCCCGTCGCGCCCTCTGCACTTCCGGAAAAGCGCGGCGCTCGAACCGCTCAAACCTTTTCAGAAATTCAAATTTACGCCCGACACCGGTGCTGTTTTTCAAACTTATGAAAAATGAGTCTAGCCTCGACGCCTCCTGCAGCATCGCGGTCTGCTACTTTTATATCTATATAGACTTTTTCCCCGCGTCGTCTGCGAGGCAAACAAAATTGTTGACCGCTTCAAACTTTTTCCCCATCTTTATTAATATATAGATCGACAGCAGACACTCTTTATTATACATTGAGAGACTCGACGTCGTAGCTTAGATTCCAAAGTTATCGGAATTTCCTCGAATTTTCCGGTGTCCTTCGAAATTGAATTGGAAAAAATTCAAAATCGGTTCGAGACTATATAACAATCGGAAAACAAATCTTGGGTCCCGATTTCTTCCGACTCCGATCGAAATGAAAAATTTCTCCAACTCGAACTTGAAGAAGAAAAAATTGTCGCCAGTTTGTTAGGCGGTGTAATTATGGGATACGATTTCTGTATCCTCTTAACTTCCACCCCGTAACGACACTTCCGGGATCCCCGGCCCGATAAATCAGACACTAAACTACCCCTGAGATAAGTAAACTCGAACCATATTAAGTTCCTATCTTATTACAACCTCGGGCATGTCGCACTTGAAACATATACATATATAGGGTTAGAATTATTCGAACATAGGTATACATAATACGATCACATACGATGTCGCGATGATCAGAAATTATACCTCAAGAGTCGTGTAATCATCGTTTCGAAGAAACGAAAACATTTCAACTTTCGCTGCTTTGTTTAAGACTTGTATAGTAATTAAATCCGTAGATATAATGTTGGTGAACAATATTTGACCGATATTCAGTGAATAATTTTCAAAATTCACTTCACTTTACGCGAAGATTTAGAAAAGCAAAAAATTCCAAAATAATTAACAATGATTTTCTTTTTATCATTAAAATGCAACGCAAAAGGTCGTTCACTGAAGCGTGTATTCGAATGAGCATTGATCTACGCACGATAATA